>NW_028257026.1:375000-581183 GCF_035046125.1 Drosophila serrata
ATCTTCATCTTCATCTTCATCTTCATCTTCATCTTCATCTTCATCTTCATCTTCATCTTCATCTTCATCTTCATCTTCATCTTCATCTTCATCTTCATCTTCATCTTCATCTTCATCTTCATCTTCATCTTCATCTTCATCTTCATCTTCATCTTCATCTTCATCTTCATCTTCATCTTCATCTTCATCTTCATCTTCATCTTCATCTTCATCTTCATCTTCATCTTCATCTTCATCTTCATCTTCATCTTCATCTTCATCTTCATCTTCATCTTCATCTTCATCTTCATCTTCATCTTCATCTTCATCTTCATCTTCATCTTCATCTTCATCTTCATCTTCATCTTCATCTTCATCTTCATCTTCATCTTCATCTTCATCTTCATCTTCATCTTCATCTTCATCTTCATCTTCATCTTCATCTTCATCTTCATCTTCATCTTCATCTTCATCTTCATCTTCATCTTCATCTTCATCTTCATCTTCATCTTCATCTTCATCTTCATCTTCATCTTCATCTTCATCTTCATCTTCATCTTCATCTTCATCTTCATCTTCATCTTCATCTTCATCTTCATCTTCATCTTCATCTTCATCTTCATCTTCATCTTCATCTTCATCTTCATCTTCATCTTCATCTTCATCTTCATCTTCATCTTCATCTTCATCTTCATCTTCATCTTCATCTTCATCTTCATCTTCATCTTCATCTTCATCTTCATCTTCATCTTCATCTTCATCTTCATCTTCATCTTCATCTTCATCTTCATCTTCATCTTCATCTTCATCTTCATCTTCATCTTCATCTTCATCTTCATCTTCATCTTCATCTTCATCTTCATCTTCATCTTCATCTTCATCTTCATCTTCATCTTCATCTTCATCTTCATCTTCATCTTCATCTTCATCTTCATCTTCATCTTCATCTTCATCTTCATCTTCATCTTCATCTTCATCTTCATCTTCATCTTCATCTTCATCTTCATCTTCATCTTCATCTTCATCTTCATCTTCATCTTCATCTTCATCTTCATCTTCATCTTCATCTTCATCTTCATCTTCATCTTCATCTTCATCTTCATCTTCATCTTCATCTTCATCTTCATCTTCATCTTCATCTTCATCTTCATCTTCATCTTCATCTTCATCTTCATCTTCATCTTCATCTTCATCTTCATCTTCATCTTCATCTTCATCTTCATCTTCATCTTCATCTTCATCTTCATCTTCATCTTCATCTTCATCTTCATCTTCATCTTCATCTTCATCTTCATCTTCATCTTCATCTTCATCTTCATCTTCATCTTCATCTTCATCTTCATCTTCATCTTCATCTTCATCTTCATCTTCATCTTCATCTTCATCTTCATCTTCATCTTCATCTTCATCTTCATCTTCATCTTCATCTTCATCTTCATCTTCATCTTCATCTTCATCTTCATCTTCATCTTCATCTTCATCTTCATCTTCATCTTCATCTTCATCTTCATCTTCATCTTCATCTTCATCTTCATCTTCATCTTCATCTTCATCTTCATCTTCATCTTCATCTTCATCTTCATCTTCATCTTCATCTTCATCTTCATCTTCATCTTCATCTTCATCTTCATCTTCATCTTCATCTTCATCTTCATCTTCATCTTCATCTTCATCTTCATCTTCATCTTCATCTTCATCTTCATCTTCATCTTCATCTTCATCTTCATCTTCATCTTCATCTTCATCTTCATCTTCATCTTCATCTTCATCTTCATCTTCATCTTCATCTTCATCTTCATCTTCATCTTCATCTTCATCTTCATCTTCATCTTCATCTTCATCTTCATCTTCATCTTCATCTTCATCTTCATCTTCATCTTCATCTTCATCTTCATCTTCATCTTCATCTTCATCTTCATCTTCATCTTCATCTTCATCTTCATCTTCATCTTCATCTTCATCTTCATCTTCATCTTCATCTTCATCTTCATCTTCATCTTCATCTTCATCTTCATCTTCATCTTCATCTTCATCTTCATCTTCATCTTCATCTTCATCTTCATCTTCATCTTCATCTTCATCTTCATCTTCATCTTCATCTTCATCTTCATCTTCATCTTCATCTTCATCTTCATCTTCATCTTCATCTTCATCTTCATCTTCATCTTCATCTTCATCTTCATCTTCATCTTCATCTTCATCTTCATCTTCATCTTCATCTTCATCTTCATCTTCATCTTCATCTTCATCTTCATCTTCATCTTCATCTTCATCTTCATCTTCATCTTCATCTTCATCTTCATCTTCATCTTCATCTTCATCTTCATCTTCATCTTCATCTTCATCTTCATCTTCATCTTCATCTTCATCTTCATCTTCATCTTCATCTTCATCTTCATCTTCATCTTCATCTTCATCTTCATCTTCATCTTCATCTTCATCTTCATCTTCATCTTCATCTTCATCTTCATCTTCATCTTCATCTTCATCTTCATCTTCATCTTCATCTTCATCTTCATCTTCATCTTCATCTTCATCTTCATCTTCATCTTCATCTTCATCTTCATCTTCATCTTCATCTTCATCTTCATCTTCATCTTCATCTTCATCTTCATCTTCATCTTCATCTTCATCTTCATCTTCATCTTCATCTTCATCTTCATCTTCATCTTCATCTTCATCTTCATCTTCATCTTCATCTTCATCTTCATCTTCATCTTCATCTTCATCTTCATCTTCATCTTCATCTTCATCTTCATCTTCTCATCTTCATCTTCATCTTCATCTTCATCTTCATCTTCATCTTCATCTTCATCTTCATCTTCATCTTCATCTTCATCTTCATCTTCATCTTCATCTTCATCTTCATCTTCATCTTCATCTTCATCTTCATCTTCATCTTCATCTTCATCTTCATCTTCATCTTCATCTTCATCTTCATCTTCATCTTCATCTTCATCTTCATCTTCATCTTCATCTTCATCTTCATCTTCATCTTCATCTTCATCTTCATCTTCATCTTCATCTTCATCTTCATCTTCATCTTCATCTTCATCTTCATCTTCATCTTCATCTTCATCTTCATCTTCATCTTCATCTTCATCTTCATCTTCATCTTCATCTTCATCTTCATCTTCATCTTCATCTTCATCTTCATCTTCATCTTCATCTTCATCTTCATCTTCATCTTCATCTTCATCTTCATCTTCATCTTCATCTTCATCTTCATCTTCATCTTCATCTTCATCTTCATCTTCATCTTCATCTTCATCTTCATCTTCATCTTCATCTTCATCTTCATCTTCATCTTCATCTTCATCTTCATCTTCATCTTCATCTTCATCTTCATCTTCATCTTCATCTTCATCTTCATCTTCATCTTCATCTTCATCTTCATCTTCATCTTCATCTTCATCTTCATCTTCATCTTCATCTTCATCTTCATCATCTTCATCTTCATCTTCATCTTCATCTTCATCTTCATCTTCATCTTCATCTTCATCTTCATCTTCATCTTCATCTTCATCTTCATCTTCATCTTCATCTTCATCTTCATCTTCATCTTCATCTTCATCTTCATCTTCATCTTCATCTTCATCTTCATCTTCATCTTCATCTTCATCTTCATCTTCATCTTCATCTTCATCTTCATCTTCATCTTCATCTTCATCTTCATCTTCATCTTCATCTTCATCTTCATCTTCATCTTCATCTTCATCTTCATCTTCATCTTCATCTTCATCTTCATCTTCATCTTCATCTTCATCTTCATCTTCATCTTCATCTTCATCTTCATCTTCATCTTCATCTTCATCTTCATCTTCATCTTCATCTTCATCTTCATCTTCATCTTCATCTTCATCTTCATCTTCATCTTCATCTTCATCTTCATCTTCATCTTCATCTTCATCTTCATCTTCATCTTCATCTTCATCTTCATCTTCATCTTCATCTTCATCTTCATCTTCATCTTCATCTTCATCTTCATCTTCATCTTCATCTTCATCTTCATCTTCATCTTCATCTTCATCTTCATCTTCATCTTCATCTTCATCTTCATCTTCATCTTCATCTTCATCTTCATCTTCATCTTCATCTTCATCTTCATCTTCATCTTCATCTTCATCTTCATCTTCATCTTCATCTTCATCTTCATCTTCATCTTCATCTTCATCTTCATCTTCATCTTCATCTTCATCTTCATCTTCATCTTCATCTTCATCTTCATCTTCATCTTCATCTTCATCTTCATCTTCATCTTCATCTTCATCTTCATCTTCATCTTCATCTTCATCTTCATCTTCATCTTCATCTTCATCTTCATCTTCATCTTCATCTTCATCTTCATCTTCATCTTCATCTTCATCTTCATCTTCATCTTCATCTTCATCTTCATCTTCATCTTCATCTTCATCTTCATCTTCATCTTCATCTTCATCTTCATCTTCATCTTCATCTTCATCTTCATCTTCATCTTCATCTTCATCTTCATCTTCATCTTCATCTTCATCTTCATCTTCATCTTCATCTTCATCTTCATCTTCATCATCTTCATCTTCATCTTCATCTTCATCTTCATCTTCATCTTCATCTTCATCTTCATCTTCATCTTCATCTTCATCTTCATCATCTTCATCTTCATCTTCATCTTCATCTTCATCTTCATCTTCATCTTCATCTTCATCTTCATCTTCATCTTCATCTTCATCTTCATCTTCATCTTCATCTTCATCTTCATCTTCATCTTCATCTTCATCTTCATCTTCATCTTCATCTTCATCTTCATCTTCATCTTCATCTTCATCTTCATCTTCATCTTCATCTTCATCTTCATCTTCATCTTCATCTTCATCTTCATCTTCATCTTCATCTTCATCTTCATCTTCATCTTCATCTTCATCTTCATCTTCATCTTCATCTTCATCTTCATCTTCATCTTCATCTCATCATCTTCATCTTCATCTTCATCTTCATCTTCATCTTCATCTTCATCTTCATCTTCATCTTCATCTTCATCTTCATCTTCATCTTCATCTTCATCTTCATCTTCATCTTCATCTTCATCTTCATCTTCATCTTCATCTTCATCTTCATCTTCATCTTCATCTTCATCTTCATCTTCATCTTCATCTTCATCTTCATCTTCATCTTCATCTTCATCTTCATCTTCATCTTCATCTTCATCTTCATCTTCATCTTCATCTTCATCTTCATCTTCATCTTCATCTTCATCTTCATCTTCATCTTCATCTTCATCTTCATCTTCATCTTCATCTTCATCTTCATCTTCATCTTCATCTTCATCTTCATCTTCATCTTCATCTTCATCTTCATCTTCATCTTCATCTTCATCTTCATCTTCATCTTCATCTTCATCTTCATCTTCATCTTCATCTTCATCTTCATCTTCATCTTCATCTTCATCTTCATCTTCATCTTCATCTTCATCATCTTCATCTTCATCTTCATCTTCATCTTCATCTTCATCTTCATCTTCATCTTCATCTTCATCTTCATCTTCATCTTCATCTTCATCTTCATCTTCATCTTCATCTTCATCTTCATCTTCATCTTCATCTTCATCTTCATCTTCATCTTCATCTTCATCTTCATCTTCATCTTCATCTTCATCTTCATCTTCATCTTCATCTTCATCTTCATCTTCATCTTCATCTTCATCTTCATCTTCATCTTCATCTTCATCTTCATCTTCATCTTCATCTTCATCTTCATCTTCATCTTCATCTTCATCTTCATCTTCATCTTCATCTTCATCTTCATCTTCATCTTCATCTTCATCTTCATCTTCATCTTCATCTTCATCTTCATCTTCATCTTCATCTTCATCTTCATCATCATCTTCATCTTCATCTTCATCTTCATCTTCATCTTCTTCATCATCTTCATCATCATCATCATCTTCATCTTCATCATCATCTTCATCATCATCATCATCTTCATCATCTTCTTCATCTTCATCTTCTTCATCATCTTCATCATCATCATCATCTTCATCATCATCATCATCTTCATCTTCTTCATCATCTTCATCATCTTCATCATCTTCATCATCATCTTCATCTTCATCATCATCATCATCTTCATCATCTTCATCATCTTCATCTTCATCATCATCTTCATCATCATCTTCATCTTCATCATCATCTTCATCATCATCATCATCTTCATCATCATCATCATCTTCATCATCATCATCATCTTCATCATCATCATCATCTTCATCATCATCATCATCTTCATCATCATCATCATCTTCATCATCATCATCATCTTCATCTTCATCATCATCTTCATCATCATCATCATCTTCATCTTCATCATCATCTTCATCTTCATCTTCATCTTCATCTTCATCATCATCTTCATCATCTTCATCATCTTCATCTTCATCATCATCTTCATCATCATCATCATCTTCATCATCATCATCATCTTCATCATCATCTTCATCATCATCATCATCATCATCATCATCATCATCATCATCATCATCATCATCATCATCTTCATCATCATCATCACGAGGCGTCCCACTTCGCCTGCCAGCTCTCGTAGCTCATTCCTCTAGCCGCGCTCTTCGCCTCGGCCTTGGCTCCGCGTCCTGGTCCTTCGTGACTTCGCAGCGCACACCGAATCTCAGCCTTCTCACGGACCAGCTCCCTCAGGGGGACCATGCAGGACCATGCACCAGAACGGCGTCGTCCGAAACCGTCCTGAAAGCGCTCGCCACCCTAACAGCGCACAGTCTGTAAGTGGCCTCTACGCCCCGCATGTACGATTTCGTCGCGGCTGCTTTTGCCCACACCGGCGCCGCATACAAGATTTGGGAAGTTACGACGCTCGTCAGCAGCTTCCTGGTGATCTGCTTGGGCCCTCTAGTGTTGAGCAGTATGCGGGCGAGACTTCCTGCCGTCCCGCTGGCGTTCTTCTGGGCATACTCCAGGTGCTCCCTGAATGACAGGTGTGTCGATTAGGACGCCGAGGTATTTGATCGCCCTCTGCGATCTGATCACGGTTACACCGACCCGGATCTCGGCCGTTTCCACCGCTTTCCTGCGCAAGATCAGGACTGCCTCCGTTTTGTGCGCCGCTAGTTCCAGGCCAGCGCTTGTAAGCCATGTCTCGATCGTTCCGATCGCTTCGTTCGCCAAGTCTTCCGCAGCGGTACGCTCCTTGGCGGTTACGACCACTGCCACGTCGTCCGCGAACCCGACGACAGTAGTGCCACTGGGCATAGGTAGTCGAAGAACCCCGTCGTACATGGTGTTCTAGAGCAGAGGTCCCAAAACGGAGCCCTGGGGGACTCCGGCAGAGACTTCGTACGCTCTGGAACCCATAGCTGACGCCACTAAGAGCACTCTCTCACTAAAGTAGCTCCTTACTACTTTTAGTAAGTACCCTGGGATATTCAGGGCGACGAGGGACTTCAAGGCGTTCCTTATGTCCAGCGTTACCACAAGACAGTAGCTCTTGGAGCCGCCTTTCCACCTCTTACCCGCGATGGCCGAACGAGCTATATCCTTGACCATCTCAATGGCATCGAGCGTGGACCTCCCTTTCCGGAAACCGAACTGGCTCGGGGAGAGACCTCCGGACTCCTCGATGGCCGCAGCCAGTCTGGCTGCCACGATCTTCTCGAACACCTTGCCAGCGGTGTCGGTCAGGCATATTGGCCTATAGGAGGATGGCTCCCCCGGTGGCTTGCCCGGCTTGGAGAGCAGCAGTAGCTTCTGCCTTTTCCACCTCTCCGGAATGATTCCCTCCTCCAGGCACTTGGAGTACAATGTGGCGAACTCCCTCGGGTGAAATTACCTATAGGTAATTTCAGAGCCCTGTTGGGTGTGGCATCCGGCCCCGGCGCCTTCTTGTGGTGCACGCTCCTTCCCAACCGAATCACCTCCTCTTCCGAGACTTCGCAGGCGACATCGCTACACTCCAAAGCTCGCGGAGAGCCGCGCACACGAGTCAGCTGCCTGCGGGCTCGATGGCAGGTGGATCGCAGATCGGCGATCCCGTCGCCCCACAAGAAGACTGGCCTGTGACTTCCTCGAAACGACCCTCTCAGCAGCATGCTCCAGCGCTGCTGCCACATGATTTACCATCCCTTCGGCTCCACCCGGCTCACCTGTTTCCATGCCTTATATCGCATTAGTAAAAGTCCAGATGCACAGCGTGTCCGGCCGGTATGCTTTTGCGGGCCGCAGAGCCGAACGGATACCTACCTCAGGTACTCCGACGGAGCACAGAATCGCCTCGTGGTCGCTTCCGGTGTAGACATCGCTAACCTCCCATTTGGCAGAGTGGGAGATTGCTCTGCTCGTAAATGTGAGGTCGATGGCAGAGGCGGCTCCCGTTATCACAAACGTGTGCCGCCCCCCGTTATTTAGGAGGACGACGTCAGTCGCGGCCAAAGCCTCGAGCACCACGTGTCCTCTGGCGTTGGTCAGGACCGATCCCCACTCCTGAGCCCAAGCATTGAAGTCGCCTCCGACTATGACGTTGGCCCTTCCACGTAGGTCACTGCTGAGGTCCTCAAGGATCCTGCTGAACGTCTCCAGCGGGAGGCTAGGCGCCAGATAGCAGCTATAGATTTGGAAGCCGCCAACTTCCGCCCTCACGAATCCATCTGCAGCCAGGATGTTGGACATTTGCCGCAGGCCGTCGCCACAGAGCCACAAGGCCGCCTTGCCAAAGCGGTCCTTGGCCCACTCTCCTCCCTCTCTAACCATGTAGGGCTCGCTGATTATGGCCACATCCGCCCCTACCTCGCGCACCGTCTGCGTCAGCAAGTCCTGCGCAGCCCTACAGTGATTTAGGTTGAGCTGGATCAGCTGCATTCGGGTCTTGAACGGACGAGCCCGCCATTTGTGCCCGGAATCCTTTTTCTGCCCGGCTGGTGGTTCGCCTCTTCAGGGCCGACTCCTCTGCCGGAACTGCAGGCAGCAGCCTTGTGGCCTGCTTCGCCACACTTGATGCAGCAACCGCTTTTGTCCACCAGGCTCTTACACCTGATGGCGATGTGCCCAAGTTCCAGGCATCTAAAGCAGCGAGGGGGGCCCTCGCCCCGGGGACGCCGCGACGGGTGGGGATCGGGCCATGAAGCTGCTCTTCCTGAACGCAGCAGGATCCCCCTTGCCCATTACCGTCTCCTGGCTTGGTGCAGTACCTACCGAGGCGGCCAAGTCAGCCACCGCCTCGACGGGGTGTGATGGAGTGTTGGGTAGGGCCTCCAGAATCCTTGCCCTAGCCGTGTGTTTCCCCACGGGTGGATTTCCACTTTTTTGGCTGCCACCTGGAGTATTTATGTTATATTCCGACATTCCAATTAAGGGTGCATTGTCGTCCAATGCAATGAATGGGGGGAGGTTTGAGTTGTGTGAGCAGTCGCTTGATTTGATAATACTGGTGATGATTGATGTGAGTGATGATCAGGTGGTGAGAATGAAGAATCATCATCTATAGCTGATTGGGAATAAAATTGATCGTTCTCGTCCACCTCATCCCCATCAGAAATATTATCATAATCATCATCACTTTTTAATCTCCACCCGAATGGTTTGTATGCATCATATTTAAAATGTTAGTTTCCTTTTTTCATAAGCGGAGTTCTATTCTCTTTGTCAAATTCAAATTGATCATTTTGATTGTCTCCCCCTGTATTGGACAGGAATTTTTTGTTAATATTATTTTTATTATAAACAAGCTCATTTAATGGATCAGTTATCTTCCAAACCCATATTCTTCTGGGTCTTAAATTGTTTTAACTCTGAAAACTTTTTTTCAAAGCAATTAGAGTTTTATTTAATTGTAATAAAATATTTTGGTTCATTGTGATGTAATTTGAAAATATTTAAATTCGAAGAGTAACAGTGGTTATTTTAGTCTTGGGGCTGAGAATGTACTGAGAAAAAATTTATTAATCATATGAATATATATATATAAGCTAACAACCTAGTTTCTAAAATCGTTGACAAAGAAGATGCAAGCTCAGTACATATGGCGCAACCGGGTGAAGAAACCAGAAGTTAAATTTACTACCAACTCAGGAAACTTCCTGATTAGTGTTCCCACGATCGTTACCCAAAAGACGCAAGTTCAGAGCACGTGGCTTACCATATCTAGGGCATCTGAAATCAATACATTGACCAATGGTAATTGGAAGCGGCCAATAGTTACAAATCGTCATAACCGGCTAATGAGAACAAATAACGTCAGCGGAAAAACCAAAACATCAGCGGAAGTAATGACGGCGGCAGAGACAATGATAGCGATGGAGCAACAAGCTGCCTATATAAACGATTGTTAAGCTTAAACAAATTCAGTTCTTAATCCAACTCAAAACAATAAAGATTATTTTTAATAAAAAAATTAATATTCTTTAACTTATATAAAGAGGTGTGGTATTATCTGATCTAATAAACAGACCTGGTATTAACATGTCTGATAAACAGACCTGGTTGTAAGACCTGATCTGATAAACAGACCTGGTATTAACATGTCTGATAAACAGACCTGGTATTAACATGTCTGATAAACAGACCTGGTTGTAAGACCTGATCTGATAAACAGACCTGGTATTAACAGGTCTGCTAAACAGACCTGGTTGTAAGACCTGATCTGATCTGATAAACAGACTTGGTATTAACAGGTCTTGGACGTTGATGCACTAAGGTCAGTACATACAAGTGGCCCGTATGACACAGGGCACGTGCCTGTTTGGGTTAGGTGTTAGTAGGCGCGATGGAAAATATAGGACAGAATACGAGGAAAATTGACTACCGGCGTGCTGCCAGATTGTTAGCATGCATGCTTACTAAGTGTGTTAGTATTAAAGATTTTAATTTGGGAAGGGAATCTACGTTAGAGATTAGTGTGTACAAATCATTATAATTTGCACATAACACTCTAAAAGGTTCATGCAGTTCAAAGGAGGTCCTACAGTGGCACAACACTAATGGGATATAGGATCTAGTGGTTCTACATGGTACATGGAAATTAAGCTGACTCAACAAGTCAGCACTTTCCACATCACCATGGATACGGTTAAAATTGGCTAAGGACGGCAAGTTTATTAATAGGAGTCTACTAGAGTAGGAAGGTAATCTTTGGTTTGTATCCCAATTTAAACCGCGTAGAGCGAAAAGTAAAAAGTTCTTTTGAACCGACTCAATGCGTTTACTATGGACGCCGTACTGAGGGCTCCAAACGCAGCATCCATAATCTAGGATAGGACGAACTAAGGAAGTATATAAGGATTTAGTAACATAGGGGTCATTGAATTCCTTCGACCACCGTTTAATAAATCCAAGCACACCCCTGGCTCTATTCACCATCGACGAAATATGATCAATAAAGTCAAGTTTTGGTTCCAAGCGGACGCCCAAATCGTCAACTGTATTAATTCTTTCCACAGAGCAGCAGTTCAGCGTGTAAGTAGCAAGCTTAGGAGCGACACGAGAGAATGTCATTAGCTTGCATTTCGAGCCATTTAAGTTTAATAAGTTTACACGGCACCAAGTTTGAAAATTATTAAGATCTGTTTGTAAATCCGACTGGCAGGCAACGTCATTGTATTGCACGCAAAGCTTGACGTTATCCGCGTACATAAGTACTCTGGAGTTAGTCAAGACTTTGGGCAGGTCATTTATGAACAATGTAAACAATAAGGGTCCCAAATGGCTTCCTTGAGGGACACCAGATTTAACCCTTAGAACATTGGATAAATTATTCTTAAATAGGACCTTTTGGGTCCTTCCATTCAAATAACTAGAGATCCAATTAAGAAGATCACTTGGAAAACCCATTGAATCGAGTTTTCTAACGGGGCGAGAATGGTTAACAGAGTCAACTGCTTTACTGAAATCAGTATAGATTACATCTGTCTGACAATTATTATGGAAGCCCTTTATAATATAGGAAGAGAGCTCCAAAGATAAACAGATAAACAGATCTGGTTGTAAGACCTGATCTGATCTGATAAACAGACCTGGTATTAACAGGTCTGATAAACAGATCTGGTTGTAAGACCTGATCTGATCTGATTAACATATCTCACCTGATAAAGAGTCCTAAAACTAAAATTCTGAAAAAAATATACCCAATTCCCATTTCCAATAATACAAAATTTTGAATTTAATTTAATTTAATTTATCATTATAATTTATTTTTCAAATTTTAAACAATCTGAAAAATAAATGCTGAACAAAAAAAATCATCAAATCATATTTTTATTTATATTTAAAATTTTTAAAATTCTGAAAAATAAAAATGCTGAAAAAAGGTCCTCAATTCCCATTTCCCAATAATAAGTTTAATTTTTAAGTTTAAAAATTGTTTATTTGTATTTTATTTTTTAATTTTTAAAAGCTATTACTCGACATTTTTAAAATTAAAATCAATGTTACCATTATCCCTTTTGATAAGGGTGTAGCATTTAGTATTAAAAATGAAAATAAGGCTATCTTCAACAGCATTATATCTATCTGGAAGATGGACCAACTTTTTTTTTCTGCTGCTTTGTTCCCATCCCAAATTTTTTCTTTAGCTTTATCACGTTGCTCACAAAATATGCTGCAGCTCTTTCACTAATCCCGAGCCCTATCAATTAAGATGATATCTGTTTTATGTCGTTTACTCAAGTCCTTACTATTTGATTATGCTATGTCGTGTTCCCGACAAGCCTCATCTAAACCATTGATCCCTCGGTCACCACGAAGTGATCGTTTCTCAAAGTTTGTGCCAGGTCCACAGTAATTGTTCCCAGGTATATGAGCCTCAAAGGGTGAAGTGTTTATTAAATTATTTATGAGACCAGTTCCCTGTTTCACATTTGATTTATGACTGATTATATTATAAAAATGTTTCCCCATTTTATATCAACCTCAATTAACGAATGATTGTCCTCGAATGAAGTACTTATCTTTAAATCATGCGTTTATTAAGACAAAATAGAAGTATAATAATATGAAACATTGAAGGTGGTGTACATGGTGAAATTACTCATCCACGACACAGTTCATTGTTACCAAACACAATTAGAGCTTTAATTGTTGGACCATCCAATTGTGGAAAAACCAATGTGATGATAAGTCTTATCGAAAGTCCAAATGGCTTAAAATTTGAAAATATTTACGTATTTTCAAAGAGTTTATATCAACCAAAATATGAGTAATTGGAAAATCTTGTGAAACCAATACGAGGAATGGGATATTACACATTTTCGTCAAATGAAAGTGTTTTGTCACCGGAAAAAGCAAAAAAAAATTCCATTATGATATTTGATGATGCCGCATCTGAAAAACAAGATAATATTCGAAATTTTTTTTGTATGGGACGACATCGGAAGATTAATTCATTCTATTTATCCCAAACGTATTCACATATTCCGAAACATTTAATTCGAGACAACGCGAATTTTATTATAATGTTTAAACAGGATGCCTTAAACATGCGTCGTATATATCGAAATCATGTTAACAGCGATATGGATTATAATTCATTCATGAATATATCAAGAAGGTGTTGAGAAGATAAATTTGGATTTCTTCTAATCTCTAAGGATGATGATATGAAAACTGGACGATACAGAAAAGGATTCGATCAGTTTATTATTCTCGAATAAATAATAATTCATCTTTTCAAGTGAACGGACGTGTTTTTATCTTGCGCTCTCGTTTTGTATTAAAGTTTGAATCTAACCACCGGGGTTAACTTAATTTTTCTAATTTGTGTTAATAACTTCCCGGTTACTTCGCGTGTGCATGCAGCTCTTCCAATTTTGTGTATATAATTGGTTTTATTTTCCAATTTAGTTGTGCTGCTAGTGCTAGCTTTTGCATATTTTAAATTCCTTTTTGTGCCTTCTTCGTCTAGCTTTTGTTTGCGCCGTCGCAACAGCTAAACGTTTTATCTATTTATCTCCCACGCTCTCAAACTCTCTCGCTTTAGCAGTGCCGCTGCACTTCTTTTCTTATCTAATCTAATACGCTCTCCCGCTCTCGCGCTCTCGCTGTGACTCTTCACTTCTTTCTTTATAGCTCTGTTGTTATTTTTCTCCAAGTACAAGTACAGTGGTAAGTCCTCATAATGTCCGGAAATATTGTCTGCTTAGTTAAAACCTGCCAAAAGGCAATTGCTGCAGGTGACCTTACAATCGGCTGCTGGCTGTGCGACAACGTCATGCACGCCAAGTGTATTGGAGTTGCAGCTCGGACGGTGGACGATGTAAGAAAAAACAGCGGCCTGCGTTACTGTTGTGAGGCCTGTCGCGATGTAGAAAGGGAGATGATGTCTTTCATGCGGCAAACCAAAAGAGGTTTTAAGGGCATTTTAACGAGTTTTCGTAAAACTCTTGATATGTTCTTGTCGCTGGACACCCAATTTAATAGCCTTACGCTATTAAATGAGTCTCCTAGGCGCAAAAAAACTGCTATTGGTGGGCAGCATGTAGACGGACCCCAACTACCTGCAACAGGCTCTCAGCAGCAGCCTCCCACGGCACAGCCCTCGACCTCAGCATTAATTCCAAAAGTGCTGAGATCGAGCTCTAGGAAAGATTCGGTATCCGAATGTGCAACGGGAGTGGCCGTACCGCCGGTGATTTCTGTTTTATCCCCTGGGGGGTCGCAAATATTGACCCCTCAAAGTCCCGTTCACAAAAATATATCTGCCCAGGGTATTAGGCCCGGAATACTGGCCGACAATGGCACGGCAGATAACCAATCTGCCTTGCCAAAAGCCCTTATAGCGGTTCCACCAACGAGACATATTTTTGTCTCGCGACTCTCCCCTGACCAAACATCGG
Organism: Drosophila serrata; assembly: GCF_035046125.1. Classification (NCBI taxonomy): domain Eukaryota; kingdom Metazoa; phylum Arthropoda; class Insecta; order Diptera; family Drosophilidae; genus Drosophila; species Drosophila serrata. Next base: position 389,804 of record NW_028257026.1, read on the forward strand.
AAGATGTTCTCGCCTTTATACAAGGCAAAACCAGAGCCGAAAAAATGAAGATAAAGGTGGTGTTTGTAGGGGGGCGATCCTGCTGCTGAAGAGCCTGTATTGGAAAATGTAGCCCTGTGAAAATTCCCACGTCGAAGCGGAGTCGAAAAGTAAAGGCGGGGGCGTCGTTGGCAATTCTACTGGTCAGCTTTATTTCGCTGCATACATAGTACTAAAATAGCTTAAATGTAAGGGCTGCGCTCCCGACCGATAAGCTACGCTTAACAGTGCGAGAGCGGGTCCGAGAAGTGGAGCGCGAGCTAGCCGTCCCTCAGCTCGCTTAGCAGCGAGCGAAACTCGGGAACTCGGGAGCGGGCGTTCGAGAACATCGAAGAGTGGGCGCGGGAGCGCTTATACTAGCTCGATGAGCCGTGCGCGAAGAGCCGACTTGCGGGAGTGCAAGAGCGGCCTATGCTTTGTAGGCTCGGTGGACAGAGGCGGCGCCGCGGACGCCGCGAAGGGCCTTCTGACGTGAACAGGTGGAAAAGTTCAAATTTTCTTAGGCAAGGGACATTTCATCTTTCAAAATAAATGTCCCTAACGAGCTCTTTAACACTATTTGTTCTCCCAACTTCTGGCCAGAGTACATAGTTGTTAAGGAGTTCGAGGCGAAGAAAAAGAAAAAGCGGCCTGTAGGAATAACTCTTCCCAGGCCTGATGTTACCACTGCGCCTTCTACGTCTTCCAATCCCGACCCAAAAAACTAACCTACTCCTTAGGTATTTCCTATCAGAATGCAAGAGGCTTACGTAGTAAGCTTCATAACTTGTATTCTGATAGTCTTTCGTTTGCATCTCAGGTTATTATGCTCACAGAAACCTGGTTAAAGCCGGAGATTCTGAGCTCCAAAGTTTTTCCAGCTGTGTTCATAGTATATCGGCTAGATCGCCCTATCAGACGCGGGGGTGGAGTTCTCATAGCGGTGGACTCCTCACTCACGTCAGAATTATTAACCTTCGAGGAATGCAACGATGTTAAATTCCTCTGTGTGAAGCTATCTATGAAAGGTAGCTCCATTTTTATTACCTGTTCCTACATACCTCCACTGTCGGAACTTCCTATTTATTGGAATCACCTTTCCGCTATTTAGATGGTTTCCAGTAGACTTTTAGATAGAGACCAGTTGGTAGTTCTTGGAGATTTTAATATCCCTGGTGCAATTTGGTGCTCAAATAATTCCACCAATACTCTCAATACACCTACACAACATGACTTTATCGCTGGCTTGTTTGACATTTCGCTGTCTCAAGTCAACCATGTGCGAAATTCCTTGCAGCGCTTGCTTGATCTTTGCTTCGTCTCTGATCCTGCGAGAGTCAGTTTAGCAAGGGTAGCGCCTCTGACGCAGCCCGCAGATCCTTATCATCCAACTTTCGATGTGACTCTTGATATTGGGTGTGACGTATAGAATATTTCTGACCGTCCAGCCAATAAAGTCCTATGTTTTCGCAAAACGGACTTTGAACGGCTGAATGATTTTATAAACGAGTTCAATTGGTCCGATCTATACATGTGCACTGATATGGCAGTTGCCGTGGATATTTTTTACAGTGCCATGAATTCATTTTTTACATTAGCCAAAACGAAAGCTCTCTCCGTTTAGATCTTCATCGTGTCAAGCCAGTTTATTCGCCAGGTCCCGACGGAATTCCTGGCTGTGTGCTCAGGTATTGTGCTGACGCCCTGTGCTATCCCCTTCTGAAATTGTTTACCTTGTCCTTAGAAACCTCCCACTTTCCCATTATTTGGAAGGAATCGTTTATTATTCCTCTCCACAAAAAAGGTAGCAAATTGGATGCCAGCAATTATAAAGGAATCTCTAAGTTGTCGGCCATCCCAAAATTATTTGAAAATATTATCACCCCTCACTTACAGCACCTTTGTAGATCGGTTATTTCTCCATGTCCACATGGTTTTATTAAGCGAAGATCAACAACAACAAATCTTTTGGAGCTCTCTTCCTATATTATAAAGGGCTTCCATAATAATTGTCAGACAGATGTAATCTATACTGATTTCAGTAAAGCATTTGACTCTGTTAACCATTCTCTCCTCGTTAGAAAACTCGATTCAATGGGTTTTCCAAGTGATCTTCTTAATTGGATCTCTAGTTATTTGAATGGCAGGACGCAAAAGGTCCTCTTTAAGAATAATTTATCCAATGTTCTAAGTGTTACATCTGGTGTCCCGCAAGGAAGCCATTTGGGACCCTTATTGTTTACATTGTTCATAAATGACCTGCCCAAAGTCTTGACTAACTCCAGAGTACTTATGTACGCGGATAACGTCAAGCTTTGCGTGCAATACAATGACGTTGCCTGCCAGTCGGATTTACAAACAGATCTTAATAATTTTCAAACTTGGTGCCGTGTAAACTTATTAAACTTAAATGGCTCGAAATGCAAGCTAATGACATTCTCTCGTGTCGCTCCTAAGCTTGCTACTTACACGCTGAACTGCTGCTCTTTGGAAAGAATTAATACAGTTGACGATTTGGGCGTCCGCTTGGAACCAAAACTTGACTTTATTGATCATATTTCGTCGATGGTGAATAGAGCCAGGGGTGTGCTTGGATTTATTAAACAGTGGTCGAAGGAATTCAATGACCCCTATGTTACTAAATCCTTATATACTTCCTTAGTTCGTCCTATCCAAGAATATAGATGCTGCGTTTGGAGCCCTCAGTACGGCGTCCATAGTAAACGCATTACTCGGTTCAAAAGAACTTTTTAATTTTCGATCTACGCGGTTTAAATTGGGATGCAAACCAAAGATTACCTTCCTACTCTAGTAGACTCCTATTAATAAACTTGCCGTCCTTAGCCAATCGTAGAACGATGCTAGGGATAACCTTTATTTTTAACCTTATCCATGGTGTTGTGGGAAGTGCTGACTTGTTGAGTCAGCTTAATTTCCATGTACCATGTAGAACCACTAGATCCTATATCCCATTAGTGTTGCGCCACTGTAGGACCTCCTTTGAACTGCATGAACCTTTTAGAGTGTTATGTGCAAATTATAATGATTTGTACACTCTAATCTCTAACGTAGATTCCCTTCCCAAATTAAAATCTTTAATACTAACACACTTAGTAAGCATGCATGCTAACAATCTGGCAGCACGCCGGTAGTCAATTTTCCTCGTATTCTGTCCTATATTTTCCATCGCGCCTACTAATACCTAACCCAAACAGGCACGTGCCCTGGTGTCATACGGGCCACTTGTATGTACTGACCTTAGTGCATCAACGTCCAAGAAAAAAAAATAAAAAAATAAGGGAAATGAAGTTAATAAAAAAAGACAGTTCACGATTAAGGTTCATTATGAGTACATCGCTAACAATTGCTTTAAATGGAAACACATCTGTACTAAGCGAACATTTTTTTTTCCTCAAATTGAGTTAAATCGTAATTATGAATGTGCTCTAATCGACTTTTATACATTCAATTCTATACCGATTGTAGATAAGGGGAATAATTTATTTCATATTGGAAACAAAGTCATAGAAATACCTATAGGCTCATATGAGTTTGAGGATATAATAAAATATGTTTTTAATAAGCTCAAGGAATATGAACTTCACAATAGTGTAACAATTGAATGTAACACCAATACTTAACAAGTTCAAGTTGTTACTAAAAAAGAGACAGTATATTTTAATCATGAACGATCAATTGGACGATTATTTGGATTTAATAAGCGTAAATTAAGACCAAATGAAAATGAGATTTACGTCTCAGATAAACCTGTAAATATTTTAAAAATAAATTCTGTTAGATTGGAGTGTTAGAGGATCATATGTGGGGAATAAACCAAATCATGTGCTTCATGAATTTGGAATCAATGTTCCGCCTGGATATAAAATGAACATTACACCACGAAACTTGATTTATTTACCTGTCAACACCAGAGAAATAAGCACACTCGTAATACGGATAACTGATCAAAACGGAGAATTAATTAATTTGCGTGGAGAAACTGTATCAATTCGTCTTCACTTACGATCAACAGAATGATTATCTATATATATAAAAATGCTCTGTTCGTGTCTACATCCTTCATAGACTCGAAAAGTTCTGAACCGTTTAAGCCCAAATTTTTACACAACATGCGTTGAGGTTCCAGCTCGGTTATTGACTACTTTTGATGTTGATAGCTTATCTGCGGTGGCGAATATATCTATTTTTTTAGCGTTTCCAAGTGCCCCTACTGCTGCGCCATCTACAGGCAGCCAGCTGAATCAAAGCATTTCCTGTCAAACATTCAAAACATATTGAAAGAAGAAACTTGAAAAGTTCTGAACCGTTTATGCCCAAATTTTGAGAGAAAAAACGCGTTGAGGTTCCAGCTCGGTTATTGACTACTTTTGATGTTGATAGCTTATTTGCGGTTGCGAATATATCTATTTTTAGCGTATCCCCGTGCCCCTACTACTGCGCCCTCTACAAGCAAATCAAAGCATTTCCTGTCAAACATTAAAAACATATTGAAAGAAGAAATTGGAGATACAAATTTTATTTTTTGTTCAGGTTCAGTAAGAAACGAAGTCATGCCACCAAAGAAGTCGAGATTGGGTCGTCGTATTCGCAATACAGAAGCAAAAAGACGTAAGATTGCGAATCTGACTGACGAAGAACGGGCCTCCATCCGAGAGTCGCGGCTGCGCGATGAACTTTTACTCATACAGGTTAATGGTTCGGAGGACCGATTGCAATCATATATTGAAATGTCGTCAGTTGTTTCATCAGTACATTGTCGATATGTATGCAAAAATTGAAACAACGTTAGCTGTTCCTCCGATTGAATCAGAAGAAACTTCGGTCCGAGGAATATATACATTTGCGGGATGCTGTGATGAATGACCGTAATACAACCAACGTTGGAAAGCTCACGATTTTGCCATCCTCATACATAGGTAGTCCGAGCCACATGCATGAATATGCTCAAGATGCCCAGGCATATGTTCGTTGCTACGGCCGTCCAGACTTATTTATCACCTTCACATGCAATCCAGCTTGGGACGAGATAGTTCAGCTGTTATTTCCTGGACAATCATATAGGGATAGGCATGACATCACAGCCCGTGTTTTTAGACAAAAGCTCAAGTCACTGATGGATTTCATTGTGAAACATGGAGTTTTGGGATCTGAGCGGTGCTGGATGTATTCAGTAGAATGTCAGAAGAGAGGATTGCCGCATGCGCACATACTGATTTGGCTGTATGATAAAATTACTCCAGACGAAATTGACAATGTGATATGCGCTGAGATTCCACGGGCAGAGGTTGATACAGATTTGCATGCAGTTGTCATCAAGAACATGATCCATGGCCCATGTGGTACCCTCAACCCATGTTCACCATGAATGGTAGACGGGAAGTGTTCCAAGCGATATCCTCGAGCATTTACAGCCAACACCGTAACAGGGGACGATGGATATCCTCTGTATAGGAGACGGTCAACTGAAGATGGAGGGACTTCGGCAACTTTAAACATGAGAATTGGTGATATTGAGGTAGACAATCGTTGGGTGGTTCCATACTCAACACTATTGTCAAAATCATACAAAGCGCACATCAACGTAGAATATTGCAATTCCGTGAAATCGATTAAATATATCTGCAAGTACGTGAATAAAGGCAGCGATATGGCAGTTTTTGGTGTTCAGGCAGAAAATGGGGACAGCAATGTAGTACGAGTTGTCGATGAAATATCTCAATACCAGGCTGGAAGATACAAAAGCAGCAACGAGGTTGCATGGAGAATTTGTTCGTTCCCCATTCATGAACGCTATCCAGCTTTAGTTCACTTGGCAGTCCATTTGGAGAATGGTCAACGTATCTATTTCACAGAAAGAAATGTGCAAGAAAGAGTCCTGAATCCGCCAGCAACAACTCTGACTGCCTTCTTCACCTTATGCCAGGAAGATGATTTTGCCGGAACATTGATGTATTCAGAAGTGCCCTCTTAACCACAATATGCCACAGAGAAACGTGGCAGGGTACAGCTAGTTTATTATAAAAAGGCGTTACATAGCTCCTTTGATAACATTATTAAATCTACAGTTGAAGTGAAAGCATCATCTTCAAAATCATCATCATCAACCCGAGGTCCTTCAAATCAACGACCGACTCTCACATTAAAAAATAAACTGATTTTAAAATCATTGGGATTTAATATTAAATAAGACTTACAAGTATTATTCAAATGAATGAGATTTTTTAAGTTCAAGAAAAACCTGTCAAAAATAAAAGCATTGTTAAAAAAGAACTACATACTTATCCATATCAACAAAACTTCAAGCCAAATGATGAAGTTCGCAACACAATACAGAACCAAGATTTGTATGTCCTTCCATGTGAAAGTTTTCTCCACTTTGAGGGAACACTTAGCAAAATTATTGACACGATGGCCTTTTTTCTTGATGAAATAAGATATGAGTTGAACGGGTGTGAATTGGATAGGACACGGTTTACTGGAATTACAACTATTAAGAACTTTCTCTCAGTCGGTCAACAGGAAGGAGTTCTTTGTCGTAATGCCGGGTGGAGTGGTGGAGACAATATTCCTTCGGGAGGACATTTCAGCTTTTCTGTACCTTTAAAAATGTTGATGGGATTTGCTGAAGGCTACAAGAAAGTAGTGTTAAATTGTAAACATGAGCTCGTTTTCTTGCTTACAAAAAACACTGATAATAAGTATATTAAAACAGTTGATGGAAAAACACACAATATCGCTATACATAACATATGTTGGAAGATCCCCCACATCGTTCCAAGTGACAGTGCTAAAATTAAAATGTTTAATGTAGTGAAAAGTGGAGCTACTCTCCCACTCGCATTCCGGAGTTGGGATTGTTATATTAATCCAACATTGGTACAGGGAACACATCATATCTGGAATGTAAAGTTGTCAGCAAATAGGGAACGCCCACGTTTTGCTGTCATTGCATTTACGTTAAATGGACAGCTAATTACAAACAATTCGAGAAATGCAAAAGTATATCTAAATTCTGAAGTCTATCCCTATGAGGATTTGAATATTAAATATAATGAGAATCGGTTTGCCGTCTTGTACGACATGTATACAAAATTCCAAGAGAGCTATTACAATCGAGAACCACGGGCACTTCTATCTCCCATCGAGTTTATAAGGAAGGCTCCTGTCGTTGTTGTTGATCTCTCATACCAGAATGAGTCTGTAAAATCAGGACCGATTGATGTAAAAATTTCCACAGAGCTAAGTGTGGCAAGTGAGATGAATACAAAGGTATATTGCCTTCTCATCCATGATCGACTAGTTGAATACACACCGTTGAGTGGATTAATTCAACGTATCGTCTAAAAATTTTTAGAGGATAAGATCATTCAATTTTTATAATCATTGGGAGTAGACGTCCACGGAGCCATCAAAAATGATGTCATTAGAAAACAAAACCAAATTCACAACCTCTTTTACTGTTTATAGGGAAAACAACGAATTTGCCACCCTTAAGCAATAATTACAACGCACAAATAGGTTAATTAAATGCTGTGTATATTTTCGTTTTCTCTCTGGTCAGAGCTGCAACCGATTGAATATTAGCTTCAATATATATAATCTTAAAATGTAGCTTAGCATAGATAAGGCGACAGAAGAAGAAGAGAGAGAGAAATAGATAAACAAAGAGAAGAGCTAAGAGCGCAGCAGGTGCAGCCATACACCCATGCGCGCATGATTAGGCGCTAGCGGTCTGCTCCGAACATACTCCCCCCGTTGGAAGAGGTACTGTTTCAACTTCATCGGCATCGTGGGGCAGAACGGCTAGCTTGGCGATTTTGTGGATCCTTGACGACGGCAGCTGAGACAGACTGAGGAGTTAACGCACTCGACAGCCCTCCAGACACGATCCAACCAAGTTTGGTGTTCTGAAGGGTTGGCAACGCGCTACCCAAATGAATTTGTCCCGTAGCCATTATTTTGAAGAAGAGTCCAGCACCAATTATAAGATCTATTCGATCTGATTGATTAAAATGAGGATCAGCAAGCGAAATATTTTGCGGAATTTTCCACGATGTGGCATTTATGTTAAAATGAGACTGATAATCAGCGATACTGTCAGTCACAACCGCGGAGAATGAGGCACGATAGCTTGCATCCTGGGATTGCGCTACAATGTCGACTGCCGTATCGGAATTCAGAGAGGATTCCCCAATCTCAGCGACTAGGGTATGCGACTTTCGACAATTCAAATTTAGTTGATTCGCTAGACGAGACGTTATGAAGTTTAGTTGAGACGCCGAGTCCAAGATTGCTCGGCAAGGCATAAATTATCCAGCCTTATTCCTCACATAGATAATAGCGGTTGGAAGCAACACGTAATCAATAGGCAAAATATCTGTGGGGCTTGGTGGAGGGTTCGATGAACGGTGATTAGGTTGGGATGATGAATGCGATGATGAATGTGATGATGCTAATGCTGATGAAAATGATGCTGATGGCTGAGAGTTGGGAAATGGATCGGATGATAGAGATGAGGTGGTGGATGGTACAGATGGGTCCTGATTAAAATGCAACAATGAGTGGTGCTTCATTCGACAGTATCTGCAGTGCGTTGACTTGCATTGCTGCAAACTATGCCCCTTGCGCAAACAGTTAAGGCACAGGTGCAACTTCTTTGCTTCTCTAAATCGAAGATTCGGGCTCAAATTTAGAAATCGAGAGCATTTTGGCAAATAATGATCCCTCGCATCACAAAACGTACATAGGGGAAGATTTGAGCTACCAACTGAAGCAATGAAGCTATACCCATGCAGGGCTTTTCCCACCTGCCGGCTTGGTGTTTGCGTTACCAAGGCTTGATCCGAATTTTTCATAATTCTACACCTCCTTTGCAAGAACGACTCCATAAAATCCCACGTAGCTAGGTTGTTGATGGACAAATCCTCCTCCCATTTTTCCCGCGTCCTCTGATCGAGCTTCCGTGCGACGATGTGAATCAGCAATCCGTCCAAGATTTGTAGCGTAGTGGCCAGGGTACGGATTGCTCGCAGATGCGAATTCATGCAATCGCTTAACTCCCGAAGACCCTTGGCTGATCCTTTCTCGACACCTTTTAACCCAAATATTGCCTGTACGTGTGCCTGAAAATGTAGAACTTTATTATCGAATCGATTTGTAAGTAAATCCAAAGCCTTTCTATAATTGGCATTCGAGGGCTCAAGCGAACGTATGGTCTCTAGAGCCACACCGCCTAAACTTGACCTTAGATATTGTAATTTTTCAATATCACTTAGCTCTTCGTCGTTTCCGATGACCGTGCTGAACGTTGCAATAAAATCCGGCCAATCAGAGTAGGATCCATGGAACCGAGCTATCTCCAAAATTGGCAACCGAGGCTTCCTAGATCGGGAAAAAAGATCCGGATGATTAAAATTGTCTATGGAAGTTGAATTTGCAGCGGTTGCAGCCGGCAATTGAGATTTGCGAAGCGCCGCTAAACCTCGATTTATCTTCGCCTTCACATCCATGAACGCCGTGGAGAACTCAATCCGATGGTCGCTTGCTATCTCCAATTTTTCCAGCGAAGTCTGTGCGGAATCAAAGGCCAAATTTAATGAATTAAACCACTCCAGTCGCGCCAGTAAATCAGCTTCATCAAACTGATCTACAGTCTCCGGATTTGAGTAATAATTCATCGAGCTCAATTGCCGCAAAAGGGATTGGGCCTTGGCTCGGTAGAAGTCCACGTCACTTGGCGGCTCATTTTGATGCTGAAGCGAATTTTCCGTGTTAGACATCTTTATTTTCTCACGTGAAAAGAATTAACAATAGGAAAATGTCTGACCGCTTCGGTATATAGGAACCCGTTTAGTTTTCACCGCGCAAATTAGAGGTTAATCAGCGTCACCGAGATGCAACGGAACCTCGACAATGTTGTTATTGTAATTGTCTGCCTCGAAACAGCGGAGTTGGCACAAGCGCGTCTATGCTATATATGCATAGGTATATATATGTTCAATAGGCGCTATTTACGACGCTTAAGCGCGAGCCACCTTTCTCTACAATATTTGGCACAACACAGCTTTTGTTAAACAGCGCGATTAAACCGAAAATCAGCGGCCGGCTATATGCACTCAGCTTGTTATGTACAAGGTATGTGTGTATGTGAGTTTGCTTGTGTGCTTATGACCGAATGCCAGTAAGCGACAGCGAAGCAAAGCGATTTGTTTAAACGATATTAAACAACGAACACCGGGTTGCAGGCTCCGAACCAAAGAATCACGTCGGGGTCACCAAAATGTTTATGGGGAAGACAACGAATTTGCCACCCTTAAGCAATAATTACAACGCACGAATAGGTTAATTAAATGCTGTGTATATTTTCGTTTTCTCTCTGGTCGGAGCTGAAACTACCGATCGAATATTAGCTTCAATATATATAATCTTAAAATGTAGCTTAGCATAGATAAGGCGACAGAAGAAGAAGAGAGAGAGAAATAGATAAACAAAGAGAAGAGCTAAGAGCGCAGCAGGTGCAGCCATACACCCATGCGCGCATGATTAGGCGCTAGCGGTCTGCTCCGAACATTTACAATACATCAACTTGTAATTAGAATAAATAATTTCATTAAAATGTATAAGAATAAAATTTTCCCCGAACACGTGCGATATCTGGAGGATTCATTAAAATATTTCCATCAGAGGATGCCTGATACACCGCTGGTTTCAAATATACATGGACAACATTTCACATCTTGCTCTTGGGCGAATGATAATGACAACAATGGCCTCGATACGTGCGCCTGTCATTTTTTTAGTGTTCGCTCTCAAAAATCAAAAAATTATGAAAATGTATGTTAATTTAGAACATAGCTTCTGATATTTATATTTGATAAATAAAATAAAAATATATAAATAAATATATATCCATTTTTCATTGGGGAAAAAGGGCTTGGGGATTTTTTTTCAGTATTTATTTTTCAGATTTACTCTATCACTTAAAAGACACAATTCCATACCAAAGAAGGGCACATCTTTTGGTCAATGAAAGAAAGGGTGGTGAGGGTGATCCTTCCTCGAATTTGTGAAAGGATGGGGTGGTGGTGTGTGTAAGCATGTACTATCTCACAGGGAAAATCACACGCTCGTGGTGAGCGTCATTCATAAGGTTGTACTTTGGTTATTCTGTCCCTTTTTTAAGTGAGGGTCTTGGGTGATCGTGGGTGATACCATACAATACCATACCATATCATATCCTTTTTTATATGGTTATAAAAATAAGCCTTCACCCAACGCAACTGATTCCATTTTTTTATTGTGTCTCTGATTTTCCTACAGCTATGCTTTTGCCATTCTTGAATTGTTAATAGTCTTTGCATATGTTGCACAGCCTGAAGCCAAACTTCCTACAGCACTAAGAGCTGTTAAAATTGGAACAAGTGGTAAGAAGCCACCTATTTTGGGTACATTGATTGACTATAACATTTTTCCTACATCACATTGTGTTTGATATTGCTTTGCGTGCTACTTTTATAGCATTCAATATGTCAAGCGGTTTTTCCTTTTTCAATTCCTTTGTGGCATGTTTGATTATTGAAGCCAGCGATTTTTTACGACCTTTATTTTTCATTTGCTTTGTCCCCTTTCTAAACTTTTTCTTAGCCTTGATCATGTTTGTTACAAAAAGTGCTGCTGATTTCTCTCCAATACTACTATTAGTTGCTTTTACACAATTCCAAGCCCTATCAATTAAATCAGAATCTGCTTTATGAAGCTCATCCTTACTATTTGAATTCTTTATATCATGGATTCTACAAGCTTCATCTAATCCATTTATCCCACGGTCACCTCGGGCTAATCGTTTCTCTAGCTTTGTGCCTGGTCCACAGAAATTGTAACCAGGTAAATGGGAGGGTAGAGCATTAATTATATTATTTATGAGACCAGTACCCTGCTTGACATTTGTTTTATGACTGTTTATATTATAAAGATGTTTACCCATTTTATGAGAACCTCTGTTTACGTGAGGGGCCCACTGAGCCGCCTCTGCTCATGAGCGACCTTTTTGTTCCCGGCTTGCGCTCGCTCTCCAACTATTGCCGATCTCCCGCTCTCGCTTTAACGAGCCAAAACGACCGGGAGCTCGTATTTTCTCTTTAAGTTAGTCTCATGTAAGATCGGGCAAGATCACCCTCTACGCATTTGATCCATCGAGCCGGATTCCTTGCAGGATATCCTCCAAGTCATCAGCAGTTCCAGGCATCTGTCCGCCAAGATAAGTACGAGTTTTTCTTCTCCGTCTAGCCTCGCTGCCGATCTGCAACAGTGGGCCGAACACTCAATTTCGGTCGCACTTCCGCAAGATTTCCCTTGTCATTCGTGTCAACTCCCAGTCCGAGTTTTCCTGACCCCAAGGCAGCTGAGGAACTCCAATTTCTATTCCCCTCCGTTCCTAGAATTTCCATCGGTGTCCGCTTGTGTGCGCCGCCATTTTCCACGCCGTTTCTTCCATTGCCTGTTGCCCATGAACTTGCCAACGGTCGAGGCCTATGTACAGCCACATACACACACACACACGAATGCTAACCTCTTGCACATCATAATTTCGTGCATTTAAAAACCATACCGTGAACAGTGAAATCGTGTTGCGGGAAAAAGGGGAATAATAAATAGCGGACAGCCGGTGTTCACGTCAGGAGGCCCTTCGCGGCGCCGCCTCTGTCCTCCGAGTTTCCAAAGCGTGGCCGCTCTTGCACTCCCACATGTCGGCTCTTCGCGCACGGCTCATCGGGCTAGTTCTAAGCGCTCCCGCGCTCACTCTTCGATGTTCGCGAACGCCCGCTTCCGAGTTCCCGAGCTTCGCTCGCTGCTAGGCGAGCTGAGGGACGGCTAGTTCGCGCTCCACTTCTCGGGCCCGCTCTCGCACTGTTAAGCGTAGCTTATCGGTCGGGAGCGCAGCCCTTACGTTTAAGCTAATTAGTCTTATGTATGCAGCGAAATAAAGTTGACGATTTTGAATTGCCCACGACGCCCCCGCCTTTACTATTCGATTTCGCTTGCGACGTGGCAATTTTCATTGGGCTACATATTCCAGGATCTTTAGCGGCAGGATCGCCCCCCTACAAACAGCCGGTGTGCACTCGTTTCGGGAGTTCACTTTGTTCGCCGAACAACCCGCCGCTGCCGCGATATTTTTTTGTCGTCTTTTGTTCCGTCCATACAACATATTTCTGTTCGCGGAATTTAATACAGGCCACTTCTCGGCGCTCCACTGTGTCCTGACACATTGTTCTTATTTACATACATGCCCATATATTTGCCAATATATTTTCTGCCAACGATTCCAGGATCTAATACCGATAATAAAATTTAAAAAAAATTCAAAGTGAACGAAACAATTAGCAACAAAACCCAAACGCATACGCAAGTGTTCTAATTGTTTTCAATTTCGTCACCGCAGAGGCCGTGTCGTTGTTCTTGCCGCTTCGTTTCTTGGGGCCTTCACTTAGGCACCGCTTGCCATCGGCATAACGCAGCGAGTTTTTCCTCGCGACCAAGTACCGAGCTTTTAAGTGCGGCTCTTCAACATTTGCGGCTTGCAGTTGATGACATTAACATTTGTTAGACAAGTACCAGCATACCCAACACAATCAAATTCAATTCACACAGATGCGACTGCGCTTGTTCTGTTTATTTATTTTTATTTTTGTATGCACTTCGCCGCCGCAAAGGTCGTGGGTGTTGTTGTTGCCGCTTAATTTCTTGGCCATCATATAGGCACCGCTCGCCGTCGGTATAACACAGCGAGTTTTTTTTTCTTTTTTTTCCTCCGTTCCAAACCGTGTTTTTTTTTAGTCCAGCTCCTCGGCTTGGAACAATTAAACACCTGCGCCTTGTGATTGCTGACATTCGAATTGTTAGCCAAGTGTCAGACAAGTCCCAGTAGAACCAACATCCAAATTCAATCCACACAGATGCAACTGCGCTTGTGACGAATCCGTTGATTCACTATCTGGGTCCTCGCCTAGAGTTACTCGGTTAGTTGTCAGAATGGCGCAAAATGCGATAAATGTCGCTCTCAAACGGTTTATTGCCACCACAGACCGTGTCAGTCAATTCGAGGCGAATACCCACACGCCGGGCACACCGGAGACTGAACAATTCTCTCCCTTCATGTGTCAAGTCCATAGGGACCAAATCCGGGCCCTGTGGGAAAAGGTGGAGAAAAGTTATGAGAGCTGCTACGAACTGCTCTCCGCGTCCGGCCTTGCCATCGCCACCTCGACAGTGCTGGAGTCAAAGTACAGCTACTGTTATTCCGTTTACTCGAGGTGTGTTGCCAACCTCGAGGAAACAATATCTCAAGCCGCCTCTCAGTCAGCTCGGGTGGCTAGCAGAGTCTTCTTCCGTCTGTCCTCCTTGGCATCGCCAAAACTAACATCTGCGGGTCGTTTCTCGGACAGGAGACTATTTTCGGATGGGTGCTGACAGGCCCTCTGTCTCCTGCCACTCCCCGCAGTGTGAGTGCCTTCTCCACACGAGTGGCTTGTGGCCACGACGAGTCGCTGGATCAGTTCCTCGCGAAATTCTGGGAGGCGGAGGAAGGCGCGACACGTATTGTCCCGAAAGCCGATGACGTCTGCGAGCGCAATTTTACCCAGACTACCCTGAGGGATGAGTGTGGCAAGTATGTCGTGACGCTCCCCCTGCGCAACCCTGAGCCCTAGCCCTGACCAGCGCCTTAAAAAAGATCCTCCCCTAAAGGCCGGGTATGACGCTGTGATTCAAGAATACCTTGACTTGGGTCACATGACCGAAGTTTCTCCAACGAGACATTCAGCATCCTACTATCTTCCGCACCATGCGGTGTTCAAGCCCAAAAGTACGACCACCAAGGTCCGGGTGGTATTTAACGCATCCAGCCCTTCCGCAATCGGAACTAGTCTGAATGACATCCTTCATGCAGGCCCGGTACTGCAGTCCGACCTGACCATTCAGATTCTAAAGTGGCGGTACTTTAAGATTGTATTCAACGCTGACATCGAGAAGATGTATCTGCAGATTTGGGTAAACCCTAATTATACCTCTCTCCTATCCTATTTCGCAATTCCGATGGGGAAGTCCGCGACTACAAGCTAAAAATCGTCACCTTTGGAGTCAATTGCGCCAGCTCCTTGCGATTCGTGTCCTGCAACAGCTAGCCGACGACGAAGAGTCGAGGTATCCGCAGGCTAGTCAAATTATCAGACAATTTAAGTATGTTGACGACGTTCTATCGGGGGCAGATTCCAAAATTGAGGTGCAGAAGGCAGTCCGCGAGCTGGAGCGGGCGCGGGGTTCGGCAGGGTTCCAACTCAGAAAATGGATCCAATTGCAAGGAGGTTCTGAACGACATTCCGAGCGACCAAGCACGGCCAAGACTCTGGAAATACGATGGAGAGCGACGACGGACGAGTTCTATTTCATTTCGCCTGAATTGGCAAAGTTGTTCGATCCAGCGGGCTCGCCCCCTTTATTGTGCGGGCAAAGATGCTCATGCAGGACATTTGGCTCCAAGAGTTACGGTGGGATGACGTCCTTCCTCAAGATCTCTCTCAACGATGGGTTGAGTTCCTGGGGAATAATTCCGCGCTCGAACAAGTCCGCATTCCTCGATGGGTTGCGTTCCGACCACATCTGAACATCGAGCACCATGGGTTCTGCGACGCTTCGGGAAAGGCGTACGCGCCGCCATTTATATCCGCATGGAGGTTGGGTCCACGGAGCTGTTCTCCACACTCGACAAGGCGTTGCGGGTCTTCGCCTATGTCTATGAGAATTTCCTGACCGCCACTGAAATCGCGGCGGCCGAACGTCTCCTGGTGACGGCCACGAAACGCCGCGTTTTTTCCTCCGAGATTAGCTGCTTAACTCAAAAACGTCCCGTACCAGCAACCAGTCCCATGCTAAATTTAAACCCGTTCCTTAATTCGCAGGGGCTCATGAGAGGTCACGGCCTCAGGCATTCTCCAATATGACGAGCGGCACCCTACAATCCTCCCGTACAACTGCCATCTGTCTCGCCTTCTTGTCCATTTTATGAATCGCATAACGCTACACGGCTGCAATCAGCTGACAATCCGTTCCAAATTCTGGATTCCGAGGGTGAGGTATTTGGTTAAATCGGTCATCTATTCGTGCAAGGTGTGTGTCATCCACAAGAAGAGGGTGCAGACGCAACTTATGGGAGAGTCCACGGCCACGGGCAAATCTACGTTTGAAGAGGTGTCCACGCTCTTGGCGAGAATCGAAGAATGTCTGAACTTGCGCCCGATCGCTTCCATGTCCGAAGACCCCGCCGACTTGTTGGCACTTACTGCTGGACATTTTTTTGTTGAAGGGCCCCTCTTAGCCACGGTGGAACCCGTTTCCCTGTTTCCAGGATCCGATGGTCGCGTTCGTGTGGTCGACATCCGCACTGCGCGGGGGCTCCTTACGCGCCCTGTAGCCAATGCTGCTTCCGATGGACGCGTCCGCTTGCCCACAGTATTTCCAATGGCTCGACGTTATGTGTTGTCTCGTAGTCATAGCCCTAGTTCCAATACGAAATACTTATACTAATTCCTTCATTGTTTTTCGTCATTCAGGCAGTCATACCCAGCACGATGCCTCCGCGTCCTCGCACCGCCATCACTCAAGAAAGCAGATGTACTCGAGGTATCTTGTCCTACCGTTGCCGAGTCTGCAGGGGGATCCACTCACTACGACGATGCCGTCGTTTTCTGCTTCTAAGTGCTGTGAAGCGGCTACGGGCGGTCCTCGCTAATAAGTACTGTCCCAGCTGTTTGGCGCACGAGCATTCGGACGGAACGTGCCAGCAAGGGGACTGCTGCAAAACGTGTGGCCAGGATCATCATACGCTGCTCCACCTATCTGAGCGACCACTGACTCCGCGCTAGCTGCGGCAGAATGATCGCCGGCCTCGGCAATCTGCAGCCGCTCCCCGGATGGCCTCCGCCACTCCACGGCTGACCCCCGCCCGTGCACCATCGTCCGCCGCGCAAGGGCAATTGTCCACCATTGGCCAGGGACGCCCGCAGAGCGCGGCTTCAGCGCCGACGCCGTCATCGCTGCAGCGACACAGCGTTAATGTCCGCGTCGCTGGCGGCTAGCTACCGTCTACCCACCACTAACGTTGGCGGCGATCAAATTTGTTCGGCCACTGTGGGCTCCAAGACGGAAAGGGATGTCCGTTTCGACGTGGTGTTCAGGGTGGAGCCGCACGTGAGCATCCGCACTCCAATCCGGGAGCTAAGCGAGACAGTGCGGGCCTACTTCCGCGACATCACCCTGGCCGACAAACGGTCCTATCTACCAGGGACCATCTCCGTGGTCCTAGGCGCGGATATGTTTTCGCGAGTGATGCGGCCCGGCTTCCTGAAGATCCAGGAGGGACTGCCAGTGGCCCAAAGCACCGTCTTCGGTTGGGTCGTGTCTGGAGCCTGCCATCAGCCATAGCTGCAACGACCCTGTTGCAACCCGAGCGATTGCAAGGGGGGGCAGGATGCTTACGTGAGGGGCCGACTGTGCCGCTTTTTGTTCCCGGCTTCCCCTTACTCTCCAATTATTGCCAATCTCCCGCTCTCGCCTTAACGAGGCAAAACGACCGGGAGCTCTTATTCCTCTTAAAGTTAGTCTCATGTAAGCAGCGAATAAAAACTACCACGACGCCCCACCTGTATCTTTTCAACCCTGACGGGTTAACTCTATCGCCATCGACGTGGGAATTTCTTGGGCCGAGTCTTTGCGGGCAGGATCGCCCCCCTAAACAACCTTTAATGAATTACTTATCACAATAACATGCGTTTATTTAGACAAAATAAAAGCGTTGTAGTAAGAAATATTGAGGGTGGAGGTCATGGAGACAATAAACCTCCACGCTACAGTACATTGTTACCGAATACAATTAGAGCTTTAATTGTTGGTTCATCAAATTGTGGAAAAACTAATGTTATGATAAGTCTTATCGAAAGTCCAAATGGTCTCTAGTTTAAAAATATTTATGTTTTTTCAAAGAGCTTGTATTAACCGAAATACCAGTATTTGGAAAAATTAATGAAACCAATACAAGGGATGGGATACTAAACATTTTCAGCGAATGATGAAGTTTTATCACCACAGGAAGCTACAAATAATTTAATTTTAATATTTGATGATGTTGCTTGCGAAATGCAGGAAAATATACAAACCTATTTGTGCATGGGACGCCATAGAAATATTGATTCATTCTACTTATCACAAACCTATACACATATACCGAAACATTTGATTCGGGATAACGAAAATTTTATTATGTTTAAGCAAGATGATTAAAACATGCATCAGATATACAAAGATCATGTAAAAAATGGCATTGACTTTGAGTGTTTTATGAAAATTTCTCGAAAGTGTTGGGAGGAAAAATATGGATTTCTCCTAATTTCGAAAGATGATAAAATGAATGCTGGACGATATAAAAAAGGATTTGATCAATTTATGATTCTTTAAAAATAAGTGATAAAAATCATATAACTGTTGAAAGATGTTGACTAACAAGACAGTTAAGAATCAAGCTTCATAATTTATTTAATTATAAATGTGTTCTCATTAATTGAGCTAAAATTAATTATATACCGAATGTTGATATGAGAAACAATTTATTTCATATTGGAAATAAAGTCATAGAAATACCTGTGGGAACATATGAGTTTGATGATATCACTAAATATATTTTTAATATGCTTAAGGAGTATCAACTTCATGAAACCATCAAAATTGAATGTAATACTAACACATTTCAAGTTCAAGTTGTCACTAAAAATAAAACAGTGAAACCATGAACGATCAATTGAACAACTATTCGGATTTGATAAAAGAAAATTAAGGCCTGATAATGATGAAATTTACAACTCTGATAACCCTATAAATATTTTAAAAATAAATTAGATTGGAATGTAATATTATTAGTGGATCATATGTAGGGATTAGACCATATCATTTGCTTCATGAATTTGGGATGGTTCTAAAATGAATATTACACCACGAAGTTTAATTTATTTACCTGTGAACTGCAGAGAAATAAGTACACTAGAAGTACGAATAACTGATCAGAACTGAGATTTAGTTGAATTGCGGGGAGAAACTGTATCCATTCGTCTTCACCATTGACCAGAAGAATGATAATATACAATAGAAAGCATGTCTTTCGCCCCCTTACCAATATTAATAAATCAAAAGCTGAAGTGGAAACATCATCATCTCAAGGAGCTTCAAACCAACGACCTGCTCTATCATTAAAAAAATTAGTTGATTTTAAAATCACTTGGCTTTAATGTTAAATAAAGTTTTTAAATTACTATTCAAATGAATGAAAAGTTTCATGTTCAAGAAAAGCCTATCAATGACGAGAGCATAATTAAAAAAGAAATTCATACTCTTGAATGACTTTCCCTTTTCTTCTTTTCTTTATTTTCAAATGACTTTTGAAAATGGGTTGTTGATTTTTCTTTTTCCTTTCTAAATGACTTTTGAGAACGGGGGTTAATATCCCCCCGCGTTCACTTTTATTAACCCACCACTCACCCCTCTCATTGAAATGAGACTTGAACCCTACTTGAGAACTCTTCAATTAGCAGTCTTCGTATACAAGATACCTTTTTCATGGGTCAGGGGTATTTTGAGGCATTGCACACAGGGTATGAGAGTTACCTCCTTCCTTTTTGAGCAATGCGATTTGCCTCTTACCTTTTTAAATTGAGAGAACCTTTGTGACCATGTCTCTTCGTGCACACACAAGTGTACTTTTCTATCGACAATAAAAATCTGGGGTGACTGTGTCCTTTTCATCCCATCCCTTTGACCTTTTCACCCTCCATACATCTTTAGTTTGGGATCGCCAGAATATGTCCTTTGGTGGAAGGGGATTGTACACAAGTGTCCCTTTTTTTATCATTTATGAAAATCTCGGCTGACAGTGACCTTTTCATCCCTTCTTCTTCAATGCATCGTGTGATCGCAGGTGTGCACAGACTTCTTGAACTGGCGTGAGTGGACAGGTGTCATGTGACCTTTTCACCCTACATCCCTCTTTGGCGTGTTATTCGATCGTGGAAAGATGATTGAACGCGGATTGAACGCGGATTGAACGCGTTTCGATATCGCTCTTCGCATTCGCGCTCGTAGCCGTATCGACTGCGTCTTCGTGGCGGTAGCGCTTCCACACACGTTTCTCACGTGTCCTCACTCCATTCAATCAGTGACCCTAATTAATTTTTATTACCCTTTTTATTTTTATTTTATTACCCCGTTTTAAGGGGTGACAGGATAACCCTAATTTATCTAATTAATGACCCTAATTAGCGATAAAAAGATTAAAGCTGTCCCGGTTATTATTAATCCCATCTACTCACATATGTGAAAGCTCGTCCCAAAATGACAACAGCGAAGTTGTGTTTAGATTATAAAAACGGACACCAATACAAAGAGTATGCTTCTAGAGACAGAGTTAATATGGCAGCACAGAGGCACAGTCGGTAATCCGCTATATAGTGGAGGGTCAAAACATGAGAACTGACTTTAGATACTCTCACTATAGCTGCAAGTCATATAACAGAAAAAAGAGATGAAAGCTGTTCGCAAAATAAATAAATGGCGATGTTGACCAAGAACTACAAGCCGGTTGGTTACTTCCCGGGTCGAGTGTCGATTGCTGATGAGAAGCATGTCGAGCTGCAGATCGATAAATGGCTAGCTGCCGGAATCATACAACCGTCTACAAGAACATGTTTTAATGTGATGGACTGACTAAATTCTATACCGCACATTTTGGAGCTTTTGATTTACAATGTAAGGTGGCGAAAATGTAACTTCTTGCACAAGATATACTATTTGGGCTACAACATTAAAAACGAAAAAGAATGCCCTAGATAGAAGATGACAGATACAATCAGAAAGTTTTCAGTGTCAAAAAACGTTAGAGCAGTCCAGGCTTTTTTTCAGAAAATTTGTTCTGAACTATTTGCAGATTGCACGCCCGTGAACTGAACTGCTACGAATAAATACTAAATATGATTGGATTAAAATGGAGGAGCCTTAGATTAATGTATTCAAGAGTTTAGAGGATGCGAAAGAACCCGTTTTAAGGTTATATATCAGAGGGCCAAAAACTTTGTTACACACGGATGCATCACAAGACGGAGGTCTTAATGTAGGGGCTCAATGGCGGACTCCATCTAATACAATATTGAAGCAAAAAGATGTCAGAAGCTGAGTTCAGACAGCAAAGTTAAGTCCTAGAAGCAATAACCGTGTATCTAACGGCAAAGGATTTCAGACATGACCTGCTAGAATCACCGTTTAAACTGGTAACAGACTTCTCCGCTTGTAGGCAAACTCTACATAAGGCTGATATGCCAAAAGCAGTCAACTAGTGTTTCAGTGGTTCGTTTATTTTAAAGATTCCGCTATTTAATAATCGTATTAGATTACTCACCTTTAGAAAAAGATTCAAGTGGCGAAAAACTGTGGAAAATTTATTATTTCTAAGTTGGCAAGAAGAATACATTAACAAAACTGTATTTATAAGGGCTGTAAGGATATCCCTGCGGCCGGGGCGATTCTCAGTGGCCCAGAGTCCCTCCCAGAATATTTATAAATTCTAGACACCAAAACATAAAGGTGCCAATTGTTTTGGCGGATCTTGAAGAGGCCAAAGTTAGCAGTGAAGTTAGGAAAAGGGGACTTCCAACTTGTCCTTATCCCGTAATGGGACCTGTACCCCGCAATCCTCCAGCAGCCACAGGCCGAGTCGGCGCCTGCAATGTTCCAGCGGCTGGACATCCCCTTCTAAAGGCGAGATGGAAGGCCCGGAATTTTCCAGCGACCACAGCCCAAATGCACGCCCGGAATTATCCAGCGGCGGGATTCCCCCGAAGACTGGCCAGACGGCCCAGAATTTTTCAGCGCCATGAGCACAGCTTAGTACTTAACTTTATTTTAGTCCCTATCCTTTCTCGTGCCACATACACACACAGACAAATGCCCTGACCATAGGCCCATTGCCATGCTCACCCCTTTCCTAACGTTCTAGAAACAGCAGCTTCGGCCCACTTTCTTCCGGTGGCGGCAAGCTCCCTTCGTGGCCTCACTTACTCCTTCGGCTGCAGGCGCCCGGCCGCTCTTCGTCAATCTCTCGGCCGCTCTTTTTTCCTCTCTCAGCTCGTGGCGCGGTTGCAGTCCCAACTGAAAACTGTTCAAGTGAAAGGATGAATCGCACAACTTTATCGATCATTTCAAACATTTCAACCGATGAACCAGATAAGTGGCTCTAGGCACTACCAGAGGTGCAGAGATGTGTTAATTCACATGTATATGTGTTCACTAAAAAGTCACCATTTATGGCGCTGTTTGGTGTGATGATAAACAATAACAATGCATTGGATACGGCCTTAGTCCAAAATTAAAAAAATTCATTCACAAATTTATTTATTTTATTTATTTATCTAAAGCTAAAAGATAGTTAAAAACTAGGACCTAACTTATGTACTAGAGCTATAGCAACTAAGGCCTTCATCTCGCTGGTTATTATTTACAGAACTTACATGTGGCTTACTGCTATAATAGTTTACATGTATTTACAAAAATAATTTATTGCTTACTGCTGTATTTTGTTTCTTATTTATTTATTTAATTTAATGATTTTTTTATTTTTCATGTGATTCATATATTGTAGAAGATTTGGCAGCTATCAAGGTATTTGAGGATGTTTTTGGAGTTTGGATTAGATGGGTTTGCTCTCATAGTGAAAAGGTTAGGGCTGTGGAGGAATTTGGATCGTTGGTTGGCAAGGGCGGGGCAAGTGTTTATAATGTGATGTAAGGTAACTTGTGCATTGTTCCACAATGGCCAGAGGCTGTTTTTAGTTCTGTCGAGGTAGTGGGCGTTTGTTAGGTATGTGTGGCCAAGTCTGAGTCGGGTAATGATTATTTGTTCTCTTCTGTTAAGGGAAGAGTTAATGAAGGGGAGGTGGGTTGTTGATAACTTGTTTATTTCTTGGTACCAGTCTGATACGTATAGTTGAGTTTGTTTCTCTCGGAGCAAAATTTTAAAGTATTGAGCTATGTCTTTAGTGTTTTGGTTAGGTGTGTGGATAAGGGGGAGTTTGGCAGCAAGTTTAGATGTTTTGACAGCGTTTTATTGCCCAGTATTCCAACGTGGCTAGGGATCCAAATAAGCTTTATTTTTGGAAAGAACTGGATGATCATGTTTTTGATTAAGGCTGTGTAGGATGAGTGGTTGTTTTGGTTAGTGATAGCGGAGATTGAGGAGAGCGAGTCAGAGCATATGGCATATTTGCCTGGAAGTTTGGTGTAGATTGAGATGGCTTCATAGATTGCTATGATTTCGCTCGAAACTACTGAGGAGTGGGCCGGCAGGAGACCGACTTTAATGGTTTTGTTTTCGGTGGTTACACTGTAGATTGTAATTTCGTTGGCTTTAAAACTGTCTGTGTAAATGAAGTTATGATTGGGAAGGGAGGATTTGAGAGTACGGAATAGTTGTTGGAAAACTATAGGAGGGTGGTGTTTTTGTTGAAATTTGCAAGTGTGGTGTTGGTGGCTTTGAGGATGTTTTGCATGTTAAATTTATTGCAGGTTTTTTTCTTAGTAGGGAGGTAGGGGATGGAGTGTGTTTTACATGTTTTTATTATCTGGTCTATAGTTCTGGGGTATCTGAAGGTTCTTTTAGAGGGTTTGATGAGAGATTTTAGCGGGGTATTTATGGCTTGGATTAGAATTTTCGAGAGTTTGGCGGTAAGATAGTCTTTCTTGAGTTCTATTGGGTTGATGCCGGCTTCAACCAGTAGGTTGTTTGTGGGTGTAAGAGTGGTTTTTAGGCGGTTGAGTTGGGATTTTGGGGCGTGTTCGTATATGTGGAGGCAGAAGTCTATTTTTGAAACTATGATTGATTTGACAATGTGGTTTAGGATTGTTGTGTTGGTATTATATTTGTGGGAGGAGAGATGTTTGATCATGCCCAGAGGTTTTGTGAGTGCTAATTTTGTATTGTTAATGTGAGAGGACCAATTGTATCTGTAGTTGAAAGTAAGGCCTAAGATTTTAAGGGTGTTGGTGCTTGGGATAATTGTTTCTCCCAAGTTGATTATGGCTTTGCAGTTGTGTTAGCGGCAGATGAGGAGGATTTTGCATTTGTCTACTGAGAGGATTGAGCCAGAGTGAGAGCACCATTTGAAGGGTTTTTATGTTTATTATGTTGTATAATGAGATGAAAATCGTCGGCGTAGGCACAAAATTTGATTTCTTTAGATAGAGAAATTATGTTGGAAAGTGAATTGTAGGCCATTAGGAATAGTATAACTGAGATTGGTGAGCCTTGTGGGATGCCGTTGTTTAGGGGAAATGAATTGGTGAGGCGTTTTCCTGATTAAACTATAATTTTCCTATTTGTCATGAAGTTTTTTACGTAATTAATTGTTTTCGGGCCTATTTTCAAATTTTGTAGTTGGTGTATTATTGTGTTCTAGGGATCTGTAGGCTAGGTGGTCTACGTAGAGTAGACTGTCAAGTACAGACTTGCCTCTTTTGAAGCCGAATTGGCTATTGTGAATAAGATCATTATTTAAAACGAACCACCACAATCTTTTAGCCATAATTTTATCCAGAACTTTAGCGAGGCATAGGTTTAAGGAGATGGATCTATAGGATGCAGTTTCTGTTTTGGGTTTTTGCGGTTTAGCTATGGGAAGAACGAGGCAAAGTTTGAAAGATTGAGGAATGTGGGTTGAGAGAATGCTATTGAAGTGATAGGTAAATTTTTTATCATTGGATAGGAAATTCGGTCGAGACCTGGCGTGTTGCCTTTTAAGGAGTGCAGGGCTGATGAGAATTCTATGAAGGAGATGTTTTTTTCTATTTCTAAGGCTGGGTTGCAGGGCTGATATGTTGGGATAGTGTTCAGGAGTTCTTTGTTAAGTCTGAATTGGGATGAGAAATTTCTATCTTCAGCTTGATCTGACCAAGTTTGGACAAACGCATTTGCAATTTCGGTTTGATCGGTTAACTCCGTGGGGTTGCAAATGCAGTGTATGTGTTTTTGCGGGTAAAAGCCCCATAGTATTTTTATGTTTGCCCACGTTATTGTGGGGTCGGAGAATTGGTTGATGCTGGATGTGAATTTTAAAATGGATGCTTTCTTTGATAGTCTTACTACTCTTTTAAGTTTGGCATTCGCTTTCTTGTATTGTATGTTATTGTATGTGTTAATTTCCCTTTTTAATTTATTCCATTTATTGGATTTAATTTTTTTTAGAAGAGTTAACTATTTGTTCCACCAGGGGACCGTGCGATTAAGGGAAAATGTAATGTTTTTGTTTTTTTTAATAGGGCTGCTTCTCGATTGGCATTAGAACTGGGTTGGGATGAGTAGTTTAGGTTGTGTGCAATATTCCTGAAGAGATTCCAGTCTGCGGACTAAAGATCAAATGATGGTGTAGAAATAAAGAAGGAAGAGATAGGGTTGTTAAACATAGATATGAGTATAGGGAAGTGGTCACTTCCATAGAGGTCGTCCAGTACTTTCCAGTGGATTTCTGGAGCAATGTAGACTGAGGCAAAAGTCAGGTCTATGTGTGTGAAGGTCTTATGGGTTTTTTTTTATATTCGTATTTATTTATAAAACAACACCTAACGTAACATTAATACTTAGAGACTAGAAACGAGGCAAGGACCCTTATTGTGCGGTACGGCCGCAAAGCAATGCTTCGCACAATAGTAGGCCTCTTAGCCCGTCCGCTCCCTTCTACCCCTCTCCAGCACTCTGAGAGCCTTCAGCACCTTGGCAGAGAATGCTGCTGTCGCTTCCCACAACCTGGGATTCTCCAACATCATCGGCACCAGCGTGTCCACCCTGATCTCCGCTCCTGCTACCTCCTCCAGGGCGGCCCTCTCCTCGTCGAATCTGCGGCATTCGAAAACTATGTGGTACACATCCTCCGCAACTCCAGAACCGCACTCCGGGCAACCATCCTCGTCGTCATGACCGAACCTCTTGAGGTAGCTACGGAAGCAACCATGCCCGCTCAAAACCTGGGTCAGGTAGAAATCCACCTGACCATGCTTCCGCTCCATCCATGCCACTAGGTTGGGGATCAGCCTGTGCGTCCAGCGCCCTTTGGACGAGGCGTCCCACTTCGCCTGCCAGCTCTCGTAGCTCCTTCCTCTAGCCGCGCTCTTCGCCTCGGCCTTAGCGCCGCCTCCTGGTCCTTCGTGACTTCTCAGCGCACACCGAACCTCCACCTTCTCACGGACCAGCTCCCTCAGGGGGACCATGCCGGCTATCACCAGAACGGCGTCGTCCGAAACCGTCCTGAACGCGCTCGCCACCCTAACAGCGCACAGTCTGTAGGTGGCCTCAACGCCCCGCATATAGGATTTCGTCGCGGCTGCTTTTGCCCACACCGGCGCCGCATACAATATTTGTGATGTTACGACGCTCGTCAGCAGCTTCCTGGTGATCTGCTTGGGCCCTCTGGTGTTGAGCAGTATGCGGGCGAGACGTCCTGCCGTCCCGCTGGCCTTCTTCTGGGCATACTCCAGGTGCTCCCTGAATGACAGCCGTGTG
Source organism: Drosophila serrata (assembly GCF_035046125.1). Lineage (NCBI taxonomy): Eukaryota > Metazoa > Arthropoda > Insecta > Diptera > Drosophilidae > Drosophila > Drosophila serrata. The sequence continues at coordinate 416,480 of NW_028257026.1, forward strand.
TCGATTAGGACGCCGAGGTATTTGATCGCCCTCTGCGATCTGATCGCGGTTCCACCGACCCGGATCTCGGCCGTTTCCACCGCTTTCCTGCTCGAGATCAGTACTGCCTCCGTTTTGTGCGCCGCTAGTTCCAGGCCGGCGCTCGTAAGCCATGCCTCGATCGTTCCGATCGCTTCGTTCGCCAGGTCTTCCGCAGCGGTACGCTCCTTGGCGGTTACGACCACTGCCACGTCGTCGGCGAACCCGACAACAGTAGTGTTCCTGGGCATAGGTAGTCGCAGAACCCCGTCGTACATGGTGTTCCAGAGCAGGGGTCCCAAAACGGAGCCCTGGGGGACTCCGGCAGAGACTTCGTATGCTCTGGAACCCATAGCTGACGCCACTACGAGCACTCTCTCACTAAAGTAGCTCCTTACTACTTTTAGTAAGTACCCTGGGATATTCAGGGCGACGAGGGACTCCAAGGTTCGGTTCCAGTCCGCGGTGTTGAAGGCGTTCCTTATGTCCAGCGTAACCACGAGACAGTAGCTCTTGGAGCCGCCTTTCCACCTCGTACCCGCGATGGCCGAACCAGCTATGTCCTTGACCAACTCAATGGCATCGAGCGTGGACCTCCCTTTCCGGAAACCGAACTGGCTCGGGGAGAGACCTCCGGACTCCTCGATGGCCGCAGTTAGTCTGGCTGCCACGATCTTCTCGAACACCTTGCCAGCGGTGTCGGTCAGGCAGATTGGCCTGTAGGAGGATGGCTCCCCCGGTGGCTTGCCCGGCTTGGGGAGCAGCAGCAGCTTCTGCCTTTTCCACCTCTCCGCAAAGATTCCCTCCTCCAGGCACTTGGAGTACAATGCGGCGAACTCCCTCGGGTGAAGTGCTATAGCTATTTTCAGGGCCCTGTTGGGTATGGCATCCGGCCCCGGCGCCTTCTTGTGGTGCACGCTCCTTCCCAGCCGAATCACCTCCTCTTCCGAGACTTCGCAGTCGACATCGGGGTGGCGGTCCGCGCTCGGCTCCACGGTCACCGGAGCTCCACTCGGGAACAGCGCTCGCACAATGACATCCAGCTCCTCGGGGTCCGATGGAGCTGTGCTGCCAGCTCTCAGGCTCTTGACCACCATCCGGTACGCACCGCCCCAAGGGTCCTCCTCCGCCTCGTCGCAGAGCTGCAGGAATCGGTCCCTCTTTGCGCCTCTTATGGCCACCTTGAGGGCCTTCCTCGCAATTTTGAAGGCCTAACTACACTCCAAGGCTCGCGGAGAGCCGCGCGCACGAGTCAGCTGCCTGCGGGCACGGTGGCAGGTGGATCGCAGATCTGCGATCTCGTCGCTCCACCAGAAGACTGGCCTGCGACTTCCTCGAAACGACCCTCTCAGCCGCATGCTCTGGTCGCATGCATGCTCCAGCGCTGCTGCCACATGGTTTGCCATCCCATCAGCTCCACGCGGCTCCCCTGTTACCATGCCATCCAACACATTAGTAAACGTCCGGATGCACAGCGTGTCCGGCCGGTAAGCTTTTTCGGGCCGCAGAGCCGAACGGGTACCTACAACAGGCACTCCGACGGAGCACAGGATCGCCTCGTGGTCGCTCCCGGTGTAGACATCGCTAACCTCCCATTTGGCATAGTGGGAGATTGCTCTGCTCACAAATGTGAGGTCGATGACAGAGGCGGCTCCCGCTCTGACAAACGTGTGCCGCCCCCCGTTATTTAGGAGGACGACGTCTGTCGCGGCCAAAGCCTCCAGCACCACGCGTCCTCTGGCGTTGGTCAGGACCGAACCCCACTCCTGGGCCCAAGCGTTGAAGTCGCCTCCGACTATGACGTTGGCCCTTCCACATAGATCGCTGCTGAGGTCCTCAAGGATCCTGCTGTACGCCTCCAGCGGGAGGCTAGGCGCCATATAGCAGCTATAGATATGGTAGCCGCCAACTTCCGCCCTCACGAATCCATCTGCTGCCAGGATGTTGGACATTTGCCGCAGGCCGTCGCCACAGAGCCACAGGGCCGCCTTGCCAGAGCGGTCCTTGGCCCACACTCCTCCCTCTCTAACCCTGTAGGGCTCGCTGATTATGGCTACATCCGCCCCTACCTCGCGCACCGTCTGCGTCAGCAGGTCCTGCGCAGCCCTGCAGTGATTCAGATTGAGTTGGATCAGCTGCATTCGGGTCTTGAGCGGACGAGCCCGCCATTTGTGCCCGGAGTCCTTTTTTGTCCGGCTGGTGGTTCGACTCTCCAGGGCCGACTCCTCTGCCGGAACTGCAGGTAGCAGCCTTGTGGCCTGCTTCGCCACACTTGAGGCAGCAACCGCTTTTGTCCACCAGGCTCTTACACCTGATGGCGATGTGCCCGAGTTCCAGGCATCTAAAGCAGCGCGGGGGGCCCTCGTGTTCACGGACTCTACACCGGGTCCATCCTATGCGGACCTCGCCTCGCCGCCTAACCTCCGACGCCATAGAGCTAAGCAGGCTGAGGACCGCTGTTTGTGTTTCCCCATACCCGGGGCGGAGGCTTCGGATCCTCACTGCACCTTCACTCAGCTGGTATTGGTCTGAGAAGGCTGTACGGATCTCGCTCTCTGTCGTGATCGCGTCGAGGTTACGAATCTCGAAGACGCAGACTTTCGACTCCTCCGTCAGCGCTCTCACTTCGGTCGCGTCGCCGAGGACCTGAGAGATGCTGACCCTCATGGACTCGGCACTCTCGTTGCTCCCTCTGGCTACCTCCAGGAGCAAGTTGCCCCTGGCCGTCCTACGCACCTTGCTGACTGACCCTCCGAGGTTGGTCAGCTTGCTGTCCTCCCTTCTGGTGACCAGCGCCAGGATCTCGTTTTAACTTTTTCCTGGTGCCTCTACTATCACCGCGTCGGGGCGAGCTTTGCGGGTTTGCTTCTTCCTCCTGACCACGGTGCTCCACGAGTCCCCGCCGTTCGCTGGCACGGGATCTGGAGGTCTTGTTGGTCCTGCTGCGTTCCCTGACCCGTACCCTGTTGCCCGAGACTTTGCTTGGGGAGCTCGTTGGGCATTCCGGATACCCCTCGCCGTCGCTGCAGGGGCTGTAGCCTGGACTTGTGGGGCTCGCGTCCGCCCTGGGACTTCGCTACTCGTCCCCGCGTCTGTTGGCTGGCTGAACCTTCGCCTCGGCTCCGTTTGGACTGCCTGGTCCTTCCTCCCTGCGGCAGCCGTTTGCTGGGCCTTGCTTACGCCAGGCTTGCCGCCAGGTGCTGACTGACAGCACTTGGAGCAGACGCTCTCCCGAGCGTACGGCTCCCTGGGCTCATCAGGTCCTTCGGCCGCCAGCTCTATGCAAGAGTTCAGGTTCCGCATCTCGTCAATCATCGACCTTATAGCGTTGTTGATGTGGCGAACCTGCTTCTCGTGGACAAGGCTGTGAAGCTCGTCCAGCAGCTTTCCGAGCCTGCAAGCGCTCTTCGTGCGCGTAAGCGCCCGCTCCTTGACCTCCTCGGTGTCTGATGGGGGCTCGACGACGGTAGCTTTGCTCCTTTTGGGACGCGTGCCCCTGGGACCGCTCACAGGGCTGGCCGGGTCCCTGCCTCTCTTGGCCGAGTCAGCGGGATCGCCGGTTTTACTCCTCGCTGGCGCCGGGGACGCCGCGAGGGGTGGGGATCGGGCCATCAAGCTGCTCTAACTGAATGCAGCAGGATCCCCCGTGCCCATTACCGTCTCCTGGCTTGGTGCAGTACCTACCGAGGCGGCCAAGTCAGCCACCGCCTCGACGGGGTGTGATGAAATGTTGGGTAGGGCCTCCAGAATCCTTGCCCTAGCCGTGGGTTTCCCCACGGGTGGATTTCCACTTTTGTGGCTGCCACCTGGAGTATTTATGTTGTGTTCCGACATTCCAGTAAAGGGTGCATTGTCGCCCAATGCAAGGCTGCATTTTATACCTTCTGCCAGGTTCTTTGGCTGCCGGCCACTATGGCACAGACGCAGACCAGGTAGTCGCCCACTGTGGGTCAGACGCTACCTGGGTTTGAAATTTATGTGCAGCTAACGCCTGCTGCCAGGCATTTACCACCGCCGGCCACTATGGCACCGACACGGTTTCACGCAGCCGCCCACTTTGGGACCGATGCTGCGAGGGGGTTTGGGAAGGACAGACGAAACGGCCAGTGCACTTTCGGGGTCCCACGTTGGCCAGGAGTTTCCCCGTGACTGAACAGGTGGGAGTTATACCGCTCCTGCTCGGTCGCCAGAGCCCCGTTAGGAATGGTGAGCCGCGTAGCGGTGGGGATGGCGGTTGGTCAAATCCTTGACCTTTACCACACTCAGGCCTCCCAGTGCAGCTTAGGACTTAGGTTTCACCCACTTCCCCTTACCCCTTGCCAAGGATCAAGGGCCGCAGCCCAAAAATATATGCTACCTCCAGCATATGCAGAGCAGACGTGGGTGTCGCAACAAGGAGCTTTCTACAGCGTGAGAAAGGGCTTGACAGCGCCACCTGTCGCTCGAGTAGCCCGACGCCACCAAAGGCAGGGGGGGGGCTGCCAGACCGGGTAGGTCTCTGGCACCCCACAACACTAGACCCAGCTGATCTCGCCAACAGCTGACGTGACTAGCGAAAAAACTGCGGGGGCAGCCACGTTCACCTCGGGAGAAGCAACTCGCGAAAAGCAACAGAGGCAACAACAAAAAACATCGGGGGAAATGCTCTCACCACTCTCTCCGTCGACTCGAATCGTTGGAATCCGAGGTTTGGATTTTTCCGGATCCTCCGCGGACGCCTGGGACCCGGCTCTGCACGTGAGTACCGCCGCCAGCTTCACGCAGCCTGCCGGCGCCCCGTTGCGCAGGGTACACTGCCGCAACCCGCGCACCAAACACAAATTGCGGGAGCACCACCGCAGTGCAACCGCACTCGCGACCACGTCACACACGTCCAAAAGAAGGTCTTATGGGTGGAAAAATGTGTGGGGGTTTTGTCATTGAGGAGTATATATAGTCGGCAATAATTTTACCTCTGCTGTTATGTTTGGGTGAACCCCAGTAGGGGTGCCAACTGTTGAAGTCTCCCAGCACCAGCGTGTGGTCGTTTTGTGGGTTAAGGACATTCTCTAAGTTTCTTACGTTAAATGTCTTGGAAGGGGATATATATGCAGATATTATGTTAAATTTGATTTTCGAGTGTATTTTTGCCCCAACTGCGTCGAAGTCAGTGTCTAGCGGGGTATGGTTTTGGGAGATGAAGTTGTGGATCAGGAGGGCAGAGCCACCGAAGCTGTTATTATTGCTGATGCTAGTGTAGAGTGTGAAATTGATGGGGGTGGGGAGTAAGGAGAGATTTGTTTGGTGGGTTTCTTGAAGGGCCTTTGTGGCCTTTGTGCCTTAATTAGCATTTGTAGTTCTGTGTAGTTGTTTCTATAGCCGTGTATGTTCCATTGTATGATTTTAAGCAAGTTCATTAGATGTTAAGGTGTGCTTATAGATATAAATAATAGCTAGTAGTTATATATTGTGCTTAAATTGATTACTGATCTGAGGTTATAGATTCTAAGACGGAGAGTTAATTTAGTTTAGACCAAGTTATTATTGTGTTTTGTTCGGATTTGAGGAGACGTTTATTTCTATTAGATGTGTTTAGGGGGAGAATTTTTGTAGATTTTTTCTTTGTGGTATCGGCTTGGGAGGTGCTGGGTGCATCCGATTCTGCTGACATGGGTTCGTCTGAGGTGATGCGATGGGTGGGTCAAATTCGTTGGAACTGAAGCTTACTGTTTTCCTGTTTTTTGACGGTTGTGATTTTGTTAAGTTGTGTTTTGTTGTTGTGGAGTAAAGTGAGCCGTCGTGGTGTCATTTGATGTAAATGGACCAGGCTCTCATGGTATCAACTTTTTCCAGTGTTTTTAGGGCTTGGACTTCTTTGTTGGAGAGGAAGATTGGACAGGCCTTGTTGAGGGCGTGATGGTTGCAGGTTGGTGAGGTGCAATTTATGCAGTTTGGTTTATTTTGGCATATTTCTGAGTTGGCGAGATCAAGGTGTATTGTAATTTAGTATTTAGTTCCTAAATAAAAGTCGGTGTAAGTCGATTCACTTTGATTTTTATTATTTTATTTATATGCGCGCACAACCAGCCTTGTCAGTAGAAAAAGGAAACAGTGATGATAGAACTTAATATCGATAACGATTTATAAAGTAGAGATCAGGCAGTGTGACCGCATTTGTAATATTGGTTTTGATAACATATTCCAACACGCCCTCCTCAAAATTAACATTACAAGTTTTTTATAAGTACTGGTGCGCATTCTGGGAGTTACAATAAAATGATTCAGCATTTGCTGCATGGATTGGGGAAAACCCAGAAAAACCCAATCAAATCATTGTATAAGATACTAGCTGTACCCTGCCACGTTTCTCTGTGGCATATTGTGGTTAAGAGGGCACTTCTGAATACATCAATGTTCCGGCAAAATCATCTTCCTGGCATAAGGTGAAGAAGGCAGTCAGAGTTGTCGCTGGCGGATTCAGGACTCTTTCTTGCACATTTCTTTCTGTGAAATAGATACGTTGACCATTCTCCAAATAGACTGCCAAGTGAACTAAAGCTGGATAGCGTTCATGAATGGGAAACGAACAAATTCTCCATGCAACCTCGTTGCTGCTTATGTATCTTCCAGCCTGGTATTGAGATATTTCATCGACAACTCGTACTGCATTGCTGTCACCATTTTCTGCCTGAACACCAAAAACTGCCATATCGCTGCCTTTATTCACGTACTTGCAGATATATTTAATCGATTTCACGGAATTGCAATATTCTACGTTGATGTGCGCTTTGTATGATTTTGACAATAGTGGTGAACCACCCAACGATTGTCTACCTCAATATCACCAATTCTCATGTTTAAAGTTGCCGAAGTCCCTCCATCTTCAGTTGACCGTCTCCTATACAGAGGATATCCATCTTCCCCTGTTACGGTGTTGGCTGTAAATGCTCGAGGATATCGCTTGAAACACTTCCCGTCTACCATGCTTGGTGAACTTCGGTTGAGGGTACCACATGGGCCATGGATCATGTTCTTGATGACAACTGCATGCAAATCTGTATCAACCTCTGCCCGTGGAATCTCAGCGCATATCACATTGTCAATTTCGTCTGGAGTAATTTTATCATACAGCCAAATCAGTATGTGCGCATGCGGCAATCCTCTCTTCTGCCATTCTACTGAATACATCCAGCACCGCACAGATCCAAAAACTCCATGTTTCACAATGAAATCCATCAGTGACTTGAGCTTTTGTCTAAAAACACGGGCTGTGATGTCATGCCTATCCCTATATGATTGTCCAGGAAATAACAGCTGCACTATCTCGTCCCAAGCTGGATTGCATGTGAAGGTGATAAATAAGTCTGGACGGCCGTAGCAACGAACATATGCCTGGGCATCTTGAGCATATTCATGCATGTGGCGTGGACTACCTATGTATGAGGATGGCAAAATCGTGAGCTTTCCAACGTTGGTTGTATTACGGTCATTCATCACAGCATCCCGCAAATGGGTATATTCCTCGGACCGAAGTTTCTTCTGATTCAATCGGAGGAACAGCAAACGTTGTTTCAATTTTTGCATACATATCGACAATGTACTGATGAAACAACTGACGACATTTCAATATATGATTGCAATCGGTCCTCCGAACCATTAACCTGTATGAGTAAAAGTTCATCGCGCAGCCGCGTCTCTCGGATGGAGGCCCGTTCTTCGTCAGTCATATTCGCAATCTTACGTCTTTTTGCTTCTGTATTGCGAATACGACGACCCAATCTCGACTTCTTTGGTGGCATGACTTCGTTTCTTACTGAACCTGAACAAAAAATAAAATTTGTATCTCCAATTTCTTCTTTCAATATGTTTTTAATGTTTGACAGGAAATGCTTTGATTTGCTTGTAGAGGGCGCAGTAGTAGGGGCACGGGAAACGCTAAAAAAATAGATATATTCGCAACCGCAGATAAGCTATCAACATCAAAAGTAGTCAATAACCGAGCTGGAACCTCAACGCATGTTCTCTAAAAATTTGGGCATAAACGGTTCAGATCTTTTCAAGTTTCTTCTTTCAATATGTTTTGAATGTTTGACAGGAAATGCTTTGATTCAGCTGGCTGCCTGTAGATGGCGCAGCAGTAGGGGCACTTGGAAACGCAAAAAAAATAGATATATTCGCCACCGCAGATAAGCTATCAACATCAAAAGTAGTCAATAACCGAGCTGGAACCTCAACGCATGTTGTGTAAAAATTTGGGCTTAAACGGTTCAGAACTTTTCGAGTCTATGAAGGATGTAGACACGAACAGAGCATTTTTATATATATAGATGGTAAATTATAAAATTCTTACTTCAGTAAACAATAAACTACATTTTGGTACTATTTCATTTGGTTAAGTTAGATTAAATCATATATGTAGGATTTCCTAAAAATTAGTTTTCTTGAATTTAAATTAGTCCCATTTTGCTTCTTAGGGTGTTGAATCTTCCGATAGCCAGCGGCTTTGTAAGGATGTCAGCGAGTTGATTTTCTGTGGATATATACTCAATAGAAACAATATTATTCTCGACCTGTTCTCGGGAAAAATGATATTTTATATCAATGTGCTTTGATCTTTTATGGCATGATGGATTATTAACAATACTTATGCAACCTTGATTATCCTCAAAAATGGTTATAGGTCTTTCTAATTTTATGTAAACGCTTTCTAGAAGACTCTTCAACCATAAGGCTTCTCTTACAGCTTCAAACAAAGCCATATATTCAGCTTCAGTTGACGAAGCAGCTACTGAACTCTGCCTTTTTGTATTCCAACAGATTAAGTTGGAATCAAACATTTTAAAAATGTAACCTGTTGTACTCTTTCTATCGATTTCATTACCGCCCCAATCAGAATCAACATAACCTGTAAATATGTTTTCGAATGCTATATTTTTCTTGAATACTAATTTCATATCAATGCTACCTTTAAGATATCTTAAAATTCTCTTTAGGGATTGCCATAACTCAGAATTATATTTATTTGTGTAACGACTTAAAATATTTACTGCAGTAGCAATGTCTGGTCGTGTACATAACATAACATACATTAGGCAACCAATTAAATTGCGACAAGGTGCATCATAATTCTCCTCAGAATTCAATAACTCATAATTAAGTTTAATTGGGAGCGGTGTACTGACTGCTTTACAATCTTCCATTTTAAATTTATTTAAAATCTTTTTAATATATGCTGATTGACTCAAATATATTTCTTTTTCACAGAATTCTATCCTCATTCCAATAAAATACTTTATTTGTCCCATATCAGTCATTCGGAATTTGTTCATTAAATATGCTTTAAAACTATTCATCCTCTCTATATCTAATGTGGCTATCACCAAGTCATCTACATATAGTAGTACATAGATGTTATTATTGATATCTTTCTTATCTAAAATATATATACAGCGCTCAACAGGTGAATTTACAAATCCACATTCTTTTAGAGATTTCTCAAATACTTCAAACCAGCATCTCGCTGCTTGCTTAAGTCCATATATTGCTTTATTTAATTTACATACTTTATCTTTGACACATGCTACTCCTTCAGGAATTTTCATGTAAATTTCTTCTTTCAGTGTTCCATTTAAGAAAGCAGTTTTTACATCCATGTGATGTACGTTCAAGCCATGTTGAGTTGATATTGACATTATGAAACGAAAACTTGAAATTCGGGCAACTGGTGCAAATGTTTCTTCATAATCTATTTGATATTTTTGCATAAACCCACGTGCAACTAATCTTGCCTTATACTTTACAGGGTTTCCAAATTCATCGCATTTTAAAGTAAATACCCTTTTACTGTCAACAATATTTTTGTTTTCAGGTCTTTTAACAATGCACCATGTATTATTCAATTCATGGGCATTTAGTTCTACATTAATAGCTTCTTCCCAGGCACGCTTATCACTTCTACTTCGAATTTCATCGAATGTGCTTGGAATATCACTAAAAATGCTGTGAGCATTTAATATACATTTATTAAGATCTGTTTCATCTTCATTATAGGATATTTTTGGCAAGTTCTTTAATCTATTACTTCGTCTAGTGGAAACTTCAACAAGTTGTTCTACGACATCAGTATCAATATGATTTTCTTGTTTTGATTTTGATTCCGTACTTTCATTCCGGATAAAATCGCTGTATTTCTCCTTACTCTCATTCAGGACAATTGATTGGTCATTTTCCTTACTATCATTCAGGAATTTCAATTTATTTGAGTTTTCCTTACTCTCATTCAGAACCTTCGTATAGTCGTCTTCCTTACTATCATTCGGGAAGTTTAATTTGTTTGATTTCTCCCTACTATCATTCAGGACATCTGTATGGTTATCTTCCTTACTATCATTTGGGAAGTTTGATTGACTTGATTTATCCTTACTCTCATTCAGGACATCTGTATCATCATCTTGCTTACTATCATTCGGGAAGTTAAATTGACCATATTGCTTACTCTCATTCAGCAATTCAATATCGTTCAGAACAGCTCTAGAATTTATCATGTTTGTTTCGTCAATTATTACATCTCTTGCAATAATAAACTTTTCATTATTTAAATCCCATAATTTAAAACCATTTGGTTCATAACCAACTAGTATTGCTTTAAATGATTTTTCATCAAATTTTCTCTTTCTGTTTTTATTATGAACGTAAACTGTTGACCCAAAAATCCTAAGATTTTTTAAACTTGGCTTTCTATCATGCCACATCTCATATGGAGTTTTTTCAAAATTACCAAGTGCTCTAGTTGGAATTCTGTTCGTTAGATATGTGGCTGTTAGCACAGCTTCACCCCAGAAGGTTTTATCTAATTTTGCACCATTTACCATAGCACGCGCTTTTTCTGTGAGAGTCCTTATCATCCTCTCCGAAACTCCATTTAACTGCGGTGTATATGGTACAGTTAGATGGTAACTAATCCCTCTCTGGACACAAAATTCCCGCATATCTGTTGACAAATATTCCCTTCCATTGTCTATGTATAAATTTACAACCTTTAGATTAAAATGCGCCTCACTTTTTGCAACGAAATCTTTAAACATGTTAAATACATCAGATTTATGCTTAATTAAATAAGTTACACAATAATGTGTAAATTGATCTACAAAAATTACAAAATAATTCTTGTCATCAATTGAAGTAGGTGTGATGGGACCACACACATCTGAATGTATTACGAAAAGTGCTCTTTTAATATAATTTTTATTTTTTTGTTTTGCAAAAGGTAATCTAGCTTGCTTTCCATTAAGACAAGCTTCGCATATCTCTGTAATAGGTAGAACCTTGTCTAAAAGTTTATTATCATTAAAGAAATTCTTTCTTTTTATATCTAACAATTTCCCTTCACTTATATGACCTAGCCTTTCATGCCATAATTGATCTGTATTTTTGTTTTCCATATTTAATGTAAATGCTGCAAACTTAATAATAGGTATATTGTACATACCGGTATTCTCAGCAACTAACAACCCATTTTTGGATATTTTCATTCCGTTTTTGTTAAATTCCACTGTCATCCCAGCCTCTTGGAGGCGCTTCACCGAAATTAAGTTGTCAGGAACTTCTGGGCAATAGAGGACATCTTCCAGTGTTATTTGTCGTCCATTATACAGACGCACTATTCCACGCCTTGTTGCATAAACAAATTCTCCTTGCTTTGCCACCGCAATCTTAATGGGAGGCTCCAATTGGATTGAATCCATGAAAAGGTTTTTGTCATTTACAATATGATCACTGGCACCAGAATCCAATATGAAGCTGACATTCTTATCGGAATTTGTCAGATTCTGATTTGCACGTTTAAGCATAAATGCAAAACCAGGCTGAGTTGTCGCGACTTTTGCTTGTTTTTCATTTTCTTTATTTTTATTTGAATTTATTCGTTTATAACTGTAGCAGTCCTTCTTAACGTGTCCCTCTTTTCCACAGTAGTGGCACTTAATATTTGTTTTCTTAAATTGTTTACGTCCAGTATTATTTATCCCTTTCTTGTAATTATTTTTAAACGGTCCACTTCTAACATTCTTTCCGTTAAAGGAACTAACTGTATTCATTATCTTTCTACTAGTATCATTAGAATCATTCTTAATTTTAATTTCATGATCTAACAATCTGTGTTTCACAAATGCTAATGTCAAATTTTCTACAGCCAATGTTTCAATGGCAGTGATTACTCCGTTATATGATGATGGCAAAGTCAGCAATAAATGCGATACTTTACCCATTTCATCAATTCGAGATCCTGCGGCCATTAATTCATTGACAATTTCATCGAATATTATAAAGTGATTTGAAAGTGTCATCTCACTTTTAAGTTTAAGAGATAATAATTTTTTTTGAAGCGACAATTGCGATGCAAGACTTTTTCTCTCATAGGTATCATCCAAATTCTTAAATATTTCTCGCGCAGTTTTGTCGCTTGTCGCAAAATTCAAAAAAGAGTCACTTAAATGTTGAATTATTGTGCTTTTTGCACGTCTTTCTGCCTTTAACCAATCATCATCAATTTCATGCGGTAATTCCCCATCTAAAACTTTTAAGACCTCTAGCTCTTCCAGGAGTGCTCTTACTCGAAATTTCCATATCCCATACTTTTGCCCATCAAACGGTTTTATATTATTCTTTGTCTTATGCATATTTTCTTTTTAAATTTGTATGTATGACTTGTAAATGTGAACTACGAAAATGAAGTATGTATTTGTGTATTTGTGAATTTCATAAGAACCACTCTATTTCATCAGATTTCAAAGAACTTTAAAATGAAGTATGTATATGTGTATGTGTGAATTTCACAAGACCAATTCTATTGCATCCGATTTAGAAGAACTGAAAAAAAAATTAAGTATGTATATGTATGTGTATGTGTGAATTTCACAAGAACTATTATATTCTTCAGATTATTTATATCTAATAATATTATTATATTTCACAAAACTTTTATATTTCACCAAGAATACTATATTTCACAAGACCTATAGAACCGTCTCTGTGTATGTGTGAGTTTCACAAGAATCAAATTAATATATTAAGTTTTCTTCACTTTCTCTTCAATAATATGTTTTAGTGAGGGCTGGGCCCATAACCTATTGTAATTTAGTATTTAGTTCCTAAATAAAAGTCGGTGTAAGTCGATTCACTTTGATTTTTATTATTTTATTTATATGCGCGCACAACCAGCCTTGTCAGTAGAAAAAGGAAACAGTGATGATAGAACTTAATATCGATAACGATTTATAAAGTAGAGATCAGGCAGTGTGACCGCATTTGTAATGTTGGTTTTGATAACATATTCCAACAAGGTGGGATGGGAGTCCACAGTTTGCGCAAGTTGAGGGGCTTTTGCAGAACTTTGTGGTATGGCCGAAGCGAAAGCAGTTTTTGCAGTGCAGTGCAGTAGGGATGTAGGGGCGAACCTGCACTCTTTCGTAACCGACGTTCAAAAATTCTGGTAGATTCGTTAGTTTGAAAGAAAATTTTATGAGGCCAGTTTCGTTTTGTTGAGTTTTATCAAGAGGTTGTCCGGGCATATATTTGTAGATTTTTTCCACGGCTTCTACTTTTTGTGATTTGAGGTTCTCCAGTATTTCGCTTTCGCTTATTCCTCTTAGGTCATTTGAATAGATTACGCCTTTGGTGGAGTTTAGGCTTCGATGTTCGGAGATTTTGATGGGGATGTTGAGGTAGGGAATGTTGGACGGCAAACAAACAAATAAACTATAAGGTCACTTAAAGTTGCCGAAATTGTCTGCTTCTTCGCTCGAGATGTAGATAAGAGACTTTATCTTCTCGTTGGATGAACACAACCGATCACTTCAGCTGTCGAAGGTGAACTGGCATTCAAAAATATTGACTCATAATGTAAGCAAATCACTTCCTTGTTTTAGTAGTTTTTTGTGTACTTGTTCGCCTCGATTCGCCCTTTGTGAGTGGTATCAGTGTATTCGTTAATGTTTAAATGTAAAAAAAAGTACAAAATCTAGCTTTTGATATTTGCTGATTTGCCTGTATTCATTAATTCACTCACGCTGTCTTACTACCTTTTTGGGTCGAATTTTTTCGCGCTACCTGCTTCTCCATTACATTTGTAATGTTTCTTTTGTGCTTATTATTTTTTGTGCTCATTTGTTTTTGTTATTTCTCTTAATACCCAATTTAGCTTTTTATTTTGTCCGCTAATGAGTCGCCAGTTGTGTCCACCGTCATCAGCAGGAGCGGCCTCTTCTATTATACTATCCCCAAACATTAGGTTAAGTTAGGTTGAACCGGACGGCCCTTATTTATCCGGATTTTGTTTTCACATGGACCTGGAAAATCTTATGCGATATTGAAGTCCTTTAGGATCGCTGTAGTTTTTGCAAAGGCAAAAAGTTCACCTGGCGTTTTTTTGGAGGTATCTGCTAGTGATGACAGTACTGGGGCACCTAGGTGTTTTACTCTTGCCTGCGTTAGGGCTGGGCACTTACAGATGAGATGCTCCAAGGTTTCGGTTGCCTCGGATTCATCGAATTTCCTCCAGTTGCCGTTATTGGGGATGCCCAGCTTGACTGCATGCGCAGCAGCCAGGCAGTGACCCGTAAAAATTCCCACTAATAATAGTCCGCAGTCTTTTCGGGATAGATGCAGTACATAGTATATGAGTTTGGCATTTCGGTCTTTGCACATGATTTTAGATGTTTTGTAGGTTGCGGAGTTTCTTCTCCATCAGCTTCTTGCTTGTACGACCCCCCCCCCCTCTCCAACTCACTTTGGAGCGTTCTTATAGAGACGTTATCTGTTCTTTCGTTAGCTAGTCCGACTCCTTCCTTTGCAAGTTCGTCTACGGTTTCGTTTCCATCTATGCCCTGGTGGCTGGGAACCCAATAAATCTGCACCTACGTTGTCATGCTTAATATATCTTGTGCGTCCCTGCTCCATATCCTCCTTCCATCTTGGAGCCGTCAATGTATATGTTGAGGTATCGACCATGGTTCTGAACCGTTTCCTAGTCTTCAGGTCCCATAAATGTTCCTCTTTTCACTTCAGGGCAAGTTCTAAGCGTCATGTTGTCAGATATACTGCTCATGGTTTGACCATCCCTGTGGCGACATTTTCCCAGCGCTACTATTCGTTGTGCAGCCTTTCCCGCGGTCAGTTAAGCGTGAATATCCAGGGGATCAATTCCAATTATAGTCTCTAAACCTTTTATGAGTGTTGTCTTCAGCGCCCCAGATATGCAGAGCAGCGCCTGCCGCTGGGTTCTCTCCATAAGCTTTTTGTAAGTCCTCTTTTCCATGGCTTGCCACCACACTTAGACTCCGTATAGCAGTGTCGGTCGTACCACCGATATGTAGACCCAGTGCATCAGAGCGGGTGAGCGGCCCCATATCTCCCTGAGCAACACTCAGCAACACTTCCATGATCGAGCTAAGGATCGATGGAAAAACTTTCGTGATAATTATGCTAATGTCGTCAGCATCGGCTGCTATCTTCGGGCCCTTCCTCTCGAAAATTCTGATTAGGTAGTTGACCACTAGATTCCATAGGAGGGGCGATAGGACTCCGCCTTGCGGCGCGCCTCTGTGCGCTCCTTTCACCATGGAAGCGGTGCCACAATTTGATTGTATCTCTCTGCAACTTAGTAGATTTCATATCCCGAAGTTGATGGCGGGGTGCGTGTTGGTCGCTCCTAGGCGCTTCATTATTGCATCTATGCTTACATTATTGAATGCCCCGGATACGTCTACAACGGCTCCGAGCGCATATTCCTTGTTGTGCAGGGCCCTCTCAATAATGGCTACTAATGAATACACCGCCGTCTCCACTGATTTCCCTGTTGTGTAGGCCTGCTGGTTGGTGGACAGTAATCTGCCTACATCGTTAATGATGTATAGGTCCAGCAGCTATTCTAGAGTCTTGAAAGAAAGGAGATGGCTTATCGGCCAGTAGTCCTTGGAACTGATTGGGCCGATTTTTCCTGTTTTGGAGAGGAAGGCAGTCCTCGTGGTCCTCAATTCGATTGGTATATAGCCCGTACTTAGACAAGCTGTCTAGTCCTGGCGCTTTACTCCACGCGAAGGATTCTATAGCCTAGTGAATTCTTCCAGAGGAGATGATCTTAACTGGTTACAAGTACCTTGTGCTCCTTGGCATCGATGATCTCTGTGCAACGTGTGAAGTGCGCGTGTGTTAGTGCAGTTAGGGCCTCTTCGTTACCCTCAGTCCTGTGTCCGTCGTCGCGTTTGAGCTGACTTTGTATGCGGGTTGCTTTTTCCCGCGTTCTAGTCGTTCCTGGGGACGTCTCTATGTTCGTGCTGAAGTTTCTCCAAGAGCTTTTTGCGCCCTGCGTATTTCCTTAGCAGGATTTAGTATTCCTCGTTGATTATGTCATCCTTTGCCTGCTTAGCGAGTTTGAAGAATTTTGTGTGGTTATCGCGTTGGAGCGAGACTTCCTTGTTCCACCAGGACCTTTTCATGCTTCTTGAAATCGTGATGCGCTTAGTAATTTCTTAGAGAGGGTCTCTAGGGACTTTTCTATATATTTATTAATGCCCCCAGAAAAGTTGCGAATTTACGAGAGATTATTTCTTTGAACTTTCCCCAGTTAGTGTCCCCTGCGGTTTCTAAAGACTGTTGGTTTTGAAGAGGGATCGAATTCGCATTGGATCTGTATGTACCTATGGTCTAAGAAGGATAGTCTCTCAAAGACTTTCCAATCCGATACAATTATACTTTGTCACTTTATTTCGGGGCTTCCCCATACGATGTGGTGCGTATTGGCGTCTGCACCCACGATCAGTTGCTGGTCCTTTGGGCCGGGTTCTCCTGAGTTCTTCTAACGTGTTCCGCCTCTTCGGACTCATCCAGCGTCAGTTCCTGGGCGGCGTCGATAATGGTCTTTCTCCACCTCGCCTGCCTTAAGGGTGTGATCATCCTTATCCCGCTTTTCGAGGCGCAGGTATACGCTATCCATGGTCCTTGCCATATGCCCGTATCTGGGATACAACATTAATTGGTCAGATATATTTTTGTATGCTAGTTCACTAACAGTAACATGTTCATACCCTTGTAGGGTATAATTATTTCAGTCAGAAGTTTGCAAGGAGTGACGGAGTCACCTCCGACAATATAAAGTATATATATTCTTAATCAGCATCAACAGCCGAGTCGATATACCCATGTTTCTACGCAAACTATTCTCTCATTTTTGAAGTAATCTGAATTAAACGTTACTAAACTATTACTCGCATATATGCCGGAACGATGCCAGATCGGACGACTAAATCATATAGCAGCAATAGAAATGATCGGAAAATTAAAAAAAAATAAATAAAATTATAACATTTTTATTTTTCAACAGAAATTGATCAAGTCTGAAATGCAGCCTTTTAATATTACTCTACAATTTTATGAAAAGTGGACTACATCATAATATAGGTCCCATAGAAATGATCGAGAAATTAATACAATAAAAAATTATAAATTTTTCAGTTTTCAAAAGATTTTCATCAAATTGGAGCTATAGCTATTTTATGTTGTTCTAAAATTTTTTAAAAGTTTTATGAAAATCTGGCAACTATATCATATAGCCGTTAGGAATGATCGAGAAATTAATAGAATTTAAATTAAACTGTTTCAGTTTTCAACATATATCTTGTATATTTTGTATATACGCTATATCTTGTATATCTTGTATATCTTGTATATCTTGTATATCTTGTATATCTTGTATATCTTGTATATCTTGTATATCTTGTATATCTTGTATATCTTGTATATCTTGTATATCTTGTATATCTTGTATATCTTGTATATCTTGTATATCTTGTATATCTTGTATATCTTGTATATCTTGTATATCTTGTATATCTTGTATATCTTGTATATCTTGTATATCTTGTATATCTTGTATATCTTGTATATCTTGTATATCTTGTATATCTTGTATATCTTGTATATCTTGTATATCTTGTATATCTTGTATATCTTGTATATCTTGTATATCTTGTATATCTTGTATATCTTGTATATCTTGTATATCTTGTATATCTTGTATATCTTGTATATCTTGTATATCTTGTATATCTTGTATATCTTGTATATCTTGTATATCTTGTATATCTTGTATATCTTGTATATCTTGTATATCTTGTATATCTTGTATATCTTGTATATCTTGTATATCTTGTATATCTTGTATATCTTGTATATCTTGTATATCTTGTATATCTTGTATATCTTGTATATCTTGTATATCTTGTATATCTTGTATATCTTGTATATCTTGTATATCTTGTATATCTTGTATATCTTGTATATCTTGTATATCTTGTATATCTTGTATATCTTGTATATCTTGTATATCTTGTATATCTTGTATATCTTGTATATCTTGTATATCTTGTATATCTTGTATATCTTGTATATCTTGTATATCTTGTATATCTTGTATATCTTGTATATCTTGTATATCTTGTATATCTTGTATATCTTGTATATCTTGTATATCTTGTATATCTTGTATATCTTGTATATCTTGTATATCTTGTATATCTTGTATATCTTGTATATCTTGTATATCTTGTATATCTTGTATATCTTGTATATCTTGTATATCTTGTATATCTTGTATATCTTGTATATCTTGTATATCTTGTATATCTTGTATATCTTGTATATCTTGTATATCTTGTATATCTTGTATATCTTGTATATCTTGTATATCTTGTATATCTTGTATATCTTGTATATCTTGTATATCTTGTATATCTTGTATATCTTGTATATCTTGTATATCTTGTATATCTTGTATATCTTGTATATCTTGTATATCTTGTATATCTTGTATATCTTGTATATCTTGTATATCTTGTATATCTTGTATATCTTGTATATCTTGTATATCTTGTATATCTTGTATATCTTGTATATCTTGTATATCTTGTATATCTTGTATATCTTGTATATCTTGTATATCTTGTATATCTTGTATATATATATAGATATATCTTGTATAGGTAGGTAGGTTTCAGTGGTGAGGCCCAATACTAGGGCCTCCAATTAGAGCTAAGCTCCTTTTTGATCCACTCCCTCTGTTTGTTGTTGTTCACTATTAGTACCACTTAGAGTCAGTAAAAAAACCTAGGATTGCTGAAACTTTCAGCTTTCCTATACTTTCCAGTGACTCTATATGGTAGTCACCAAAGTGGCGACGTCTGATGTGGTTTAGTGCTGGGCAGAAGCAGAGCAGATGTTCCGGTGTCTCTTGCTCTGTAGGTTGCTAACAGCTTCTACAGATTGAATTTTGTGGCAGTCCCAACTTCATTGCGTGCGAACCGATCGCCCAATGTCCCGTGGTGACTGCCGTGATTCTGCTAATATCCCGCTTGCTGTTGGATAGCAATTCACTGGTTCGTTTTTTATCGTACCTCGGCCAACATTCCCTTGACCTTTTGTGATCACTCTTACAAAGCCATTCTTTGTTAGCTGTCTGCCTAAAGTGGTCATGGATCCTTGTCTGGATCGCGTTTAGGGAGATCGGTAATTCGATGTCAGAACTTAGCCCTGCCGAGCCTGCACGGGCTAGTTCGTCTGCCTTCTCATTTCCTGGGATCTCGTTGTGTCCCGGTACCCAAGTTACTTGTACGTTATTTTTTGTCGGCAAGTCTATTAAGGGCCTTCTTGCATTGTGCCATAAGTCGTGAGTTCGTTTTCACGGCAGATAGGGATTTTATAGCCGCTTGGCTATCCGAGTAGATTCGAACTCTTTTGCCCCTGAGGTCCTGCCTTAAGGAAAGTTCGACTGCTTCCCTTATGGCTAGTAACTCAGCCTGAAAGACCGTCGCTGAGTTAGAGAGATTGAAAGCCTGTTCAATTCTCCAATTTTCAGCGAAGATCCCAGCCCCTACGCCGCAGCTCATTTTTGAGCCATCGGTGTAGAGGGACACCTCGTTCTCCACTACTACTCTGCCCCTACTCCAGTCATCCCTTGATGGGTATGATGTCGAGAATGCGTTCCCGAATTTCATTTCCGCGATCATGTAGTCGGTCTTAACGTCTGTGTTAATGCCGCTGTGTGCAAGGATCTTGCCGTGCCCGGCGCCGTAGTCCCTCCAGCAATTGCTCGCCTTCAGTCTTACTGCGCTCTGTGTCGTAGTGTCCTTCACAAACAGCTCTATCGGCATTATATCCAGGATAGCGTTGAGAGCAGCCGCGGGGCATGAGCGCATTGCACCCACGGCCCCCGCACTCGCATCCCGTTGCATCCGTGTCAGCTTCGTTTTGTTGTAGTACTGGCCGTACCACTGGTGTGTAGAGCCATAAAATTATCTTGGGGTCCCCATTTGTTCCCAAACATTTTCCTGCAGGAGTAGATTGCAATGCTTGCTTGCCTTACTCTTTCTGCGATGTTTTCTTTCCATGGGAGGTTATTATTCAGAATTACTCCTAGATAATTCGCTCGCTCCGCTAGTTTATACTGGGCATGTTGAAGGGTGGTATCTTAGTTCTTCGTGTGAAGAGCATAAGCTCTGTCTTAGTGGGGTTGATACCTAGTCCGCAGGTTTTTGCCCATTTATTTAATCGACCTAGCGCACCCGTCATTATTTCACTAATAACGTCAGGGTATGGTCCTGATACTAGCAGTACTACGTCGTCTGCGTATGCAACTGCTTTAACTCCACCCGTATTGAGATCTGTCAATATGGCGTTCATATTTGTGAGCCAGAGTAGGGGCGATAAAACCCCGCCCTGAGGTGTGCCTCTCCTCATAGTCCGCGTGAGGTGAGTGCCACTCATTTCGGCTGTGATCGTCCTGCTCTTTAGCATGACCCCGATCCACTCTCTGATGCCTCTCTCAATACCTAACAAGTTGAGGGAGCCCAGGATAGAGTCGTGGTTCACGTTATTGAACGCGCCTTCGATGTCTAGGAAGGCGGCCATTGTGTATTGCTTGTGTTGTAGTGTCTCCTCGACATGGTGTACAACTTCGTGTAGCGCTGTTTCCGTTGACTTTCCCTTGCGGTATGCATGCTGCGCATCTGAGAGTTGATGTCCCTCTAGAGACTCCTGGATCTGGACGTCCAGGAGTCTCTCTAGCGTCTTCAGGACGAAGGAGGTGAGACTTATCGGTCTATAATCCTTTGCTAGGATATGCCGCCTTCTGCCCGATTTCGGTATATTTATGCCTTTTTTTCTCCCTCAACGGGAGTGGGATGTGCGTCAGTCTTAAACAAGCTTCGTAAATGGCTTTAAGTCATTTGCAAATGCTATCCTTGGCTTACTGTAGCATTGTCGGTATTAAGCCGTCTGGGCCAGGGCTTTAATACTTATCGAAAGAATCTATTGCCCACTGAATTCGCTCAGTGGTAATGATGTCGTTCGTTGGCGTGTCCATTCGAGCGATCGATCCCTCCTCGGGTTCCGAGCTCACTCTTAGGCTTCCCGGGAAGTGGTTGTTTACTAGTAGCTCTAGTGATTCCTCAATTGTCGTCGCAGCAGAGCCGTCTGCTCTGTTGATCAGGGTAGGGCTTATGTGCCCCTTGGATTTTTGCTTACTCACGCCGTGCCCTTTATGCCTTCCAATGCTGCGCAGTAGTTTTGCCAAGACTCTTTCTTGGCCTTGTATATTGCCTTTTTGTATGTTTTTTGTGCTTCTTTGTATGTTCCCCAATCCCAGGTTACTGTTGTTGAAGGACTTTCTCGCGCTCTTTCTGAGCTCGCTTAGTTCCTTTGTCCACCACTTTGGGTATTGCTTCTTCGAGAATGTTAGCTTACAAGTCTCTTTGAAGGCGTTATTCAGAATATTTGTTAGGTCCTCCACCTCCTTGTCGAGTGTCTTTGTAGTGGATATAGTCTTGATCCTCCTGCCGTTTACTTTAGATTGAACAATTTCGCAGAATTTGTCCCAATCCGTCTTAAGGGGGTTCCTTCTTGGCAACTGTTTATTAACTGGTGTCGTTAGTTCAAAGAAAATATACCTATGGTCTGAAGAGGGTTCTGTCGATACCCTCCAGTTCTCGACTCTGTAATTATTGTGTTCTATTTGCAAGCTAAGTTCAAACAACTCTTCCCATACTTAAAAATTTTTCTTGCTACGAAAAATGAAGGTTGGCGTCTGTTTATGGGAAAGACAACGAATTTTCCACCCTTAAGCAATACTAACTAACGCACTAGTAGGTCGATTATATGCCGTATTTTTTTTCTTGTCTGGGCCATGTATGCCGATGCGATCAATACTCCGCTCCCATCCGCCGCCACTAATCTGGCCACTGCTAGGTCAGGTGTGCTGAGATTGGGACAGAGAAATGCATTAAAATGGTTCCTGATTACTATGCACGGCCTCGACCTACCATTCGAGTTTGTGCACAGTAGTGTGTATCCTTGGATCCTTAGTCCAGCGACTTGCCCGTCCCTGGTCCAAGGCTCCTGTATCAGACCGATGTCGATATCCTTCTCCCTTAGAAGGATCGTGAGATTAACTGAAGCGTGCGAGCTGCGCTTCAGGTTAATCTGTACGATTCTCGACATCGATGTTGGTGGGGGTGGCGTCAGGAGATTAGTCGTCGATGTCCAACATGTCGTCCAACAATTTGTTGGTGTCATCGACCTCCTCCAATATCTCGTCTGGCTCGGCCAAGAAGACCATTATCTTGGCCTTCCTGATGCTGCACCGGACCTTGTGGTCATTGGCCCCCAGTTGAGGCAGGCAGCGCTGGTTTACCAGCAGAAGAAAAGGCTGGCTCGCATTCATTTCCTGCTCTGCTCTGAGGATGGTCCAGTCCTCTGAATGGATGTCTGGGTTCTGGGCCCTCAGACAGGCAATCACCCTGGCATGGTCGGTTTGCCCCTTTGGTAATCAGATGCGAGCTCTGGGTCTCCGTGGGATCTCCCTGCCGTAGACTATCCTAATCTTAAGGCCAGCCCATATGTCGCTGATCTTAGCCACACACTCCGCCAGGAAGCTTCGGGAGACCTGTCGTCACACCTGATGACCCGGTGCCCTCTGACCATGTCTGAGGAGTCGAAGGAGGGGATGGGACCGGTCGGCATGCTAACCAACCTGTCGGTTACCCTGTCGGCGAACTTGGCCTCGATCTCCTCCCGCTTCTCCGACAGCAGGCGACCGTCCTCATGTAGCTCGTCCACCAGTGCCATCGGCAATCTCTGGCCACCTCGCTAAATTTCTTTGCCTTGGTGACAAAGTTCGTCGCTCGCGGCTTACCCTGTGGGTCCATTTTATTATTATCCTTATTATTATTATTATTATTATTATTAATAATATTATTTCTATTATTATTATTATTGTTATACTTGTAATTATTATTATTATTATTATTATTATTATTATTATTATTACAGTCGAATCCCGATAATTCGTACCCCGCTAAATCGAAAATCGCGATAATTCGTAAAAAATTCTGTCCCCTTGAAAAAAACTCGTTAATTCGTAAAAATTCCATACATTTTGGTCCCCTCGTTAATTCGTAGTATTTGGCGCAACGCAAAGAATATTGAACCTCTTATAAATCGTAATTTTGTTTCGAAACGTCTTATAAATCGTAATGCGATGCGAAATATTTTGTTAGATTTTGCAGGCATCAGAACGGAGAAGAAATTTTATAGAATTTACAAACCAGAGCATTAATTCCTCAACTTAAACATTATTTTTCGACTCATGATGTGCCAAATAGTGTGTTTGACAACCTAATAGGTTTAGAAAACGCAATGGAAAAAATAAAAGAAAAAACACGAAGCAATCAAAAATTACCACTTATTTTAAAGCTTGAATTTTCGTTTTTAATAATTTAATTTTTCTGCTTAATTTTGTTTGTTAATTTTTTGTTTAATTTTCCTTTAATTTGAAAAACGTAAAAATGAATGTACATATTTATTATGTTTGTTTAATTTTAATTAAGCTAAATACATATGTAAACATGATGTGAAATGTAAAAACCCCGTTTATTCGACTCTTTCATTTTTGAGCCCCTTTAAATAGAAATCTCGATAAATCGAATTCCCGTCTAATTCGTAAAAAAAGTGATCCCCTTGCCATTTCGAATTATCGGGACTCGACTGTATTATTATTATTATTATTATTATTAGTATTATAATTATTATTATTAATGCATATTATTATTATTACTATTATTATTATAATTATTAATATTAATGAAGCGACCATAACCATATAACGTTTAACATAGCAGAAAACGAAGTGACTACAGTGAGACCAACGAGAAAAGGATGGAACGTTAACCGACTAGACAAGGCAAGGCTGATACAAGAAATTTACGCAAGGCAGAACCGACAGAGCGGTGGTAACGCAGTTAGCAACAACCTGGCAATTATAAAACAGGCCTGCAACGCTGCAATGCCAAAAAAAGGGCAATCCTCGAAGACAAGGACAAGAAGCGTATTGGTGGACAGAAGAGATAAAAGCTCTTAGAGAAGCGTGTATTAAAAACAGACGCCGCCTCACGAGGGCTAGAGGAAGGGGGATTCTTACAGAACTTAATGACGAATTTAAGAAATCCAAGAAGGACTTAAATGCTGCCATCCGGAAGAGCAAAACGGAAAAATGGCAACGCCTTTGCAATGACGTCAACTCTGACCCATGGGGGCTAGGGTATAAAATCGTGATGAAGAAGCTGAGAACAAGAAGCACAACACCAGAACTGGAGGAAGAACAAATGGACCATATAGTCAAAACGTTATTCCCCACTCATACAAACAGTAAAGCGAGAACTTCTCCACCAATAGCAGAACAGATTAAACTCTTCACAGTGGACGAGCTACTGAAAGCGGCAAAAACCTTAAAAGGGAAGAAGGCTCCAGGGCCCGACAACATCCCAGCAGAGGTTCTCAAAGTGATCGCGGAGAGCAGACCCCAAATCCTGCTGGATATGTATAACGATTGCATTACCAGCGGGAAATTCCCCGACATCTGGAAGAGGCAACGATTAGTTCTCATAAGTAAGGGCAAAGGAGATCCCCTAACCCCATCAGCTTATCGACCACTATGTATGCTTGACACTACCGGGAAGCTACTAGAGAAAATGATTAAGCCACGCCTATCAGCAGCGATCGAAAGAGGTGGGGGTCTTTTACCGACGCAGTATGGCTTTAGGCCAGGCAGGTCGACCAAGCGCTCAGCAGCCAACAAGGCAACCATTTCTCGAGGCCGGTAGTTCTCCTAGCAACACTGGATGTTAAAAACGCATTCAACAGCGTTAATTGATGCCTTGAAAAGACGATTCCAAATCTCAGGATACCTGATGCGGATAATAAAGAGCTATCTTGAGAACCGACGACTACTGTATCAAACAAAAGCAGGACAGAAATGTATAGAGATAACTTCAGGAGCGGCACAAGGATCAATACTTGGACCGGAGCTTTGGAACATCAGCTACGATGAAATTTTTCACCTAGACATCCCTGAGGGCACGACTATTGTGGGGTACGCGGACGACATAGTCGCAGTCATTACAGCTCGAAATACCGAGTACGCACAACGTATGTTGACGCAAGTAATGACACGCGTAAAAAGCTGGCTGAACTCACACGACCTGAAACTGGCGGACGAAAAAACAGAGCTACTTTTAGTCAGCAGAAAAAGGATCCCTCTAGAAATAGACATGAGAGTTGGAGAGACTTTAATAAGGACGCAGAAGGTTATAAAGTACCTAGGAGTTAGACTGGACTCAAAATTGACAGTCATTGCACACATACAAGAGACGAAGAAGCGGGCGACCGAGACTACAAAGGCGCTTAGCAGACTCATGGCAAACGTGGGCGGCCCCTTACAATCAAGGCGGAAACTCTTACTGGAGATAAATCACGCAATCATGCTGTACGGGTGTGAGGTCTGGGCAGGCACCCTTGAGACAACCTGCAGGTCAAAACCTCTACTTGAGGTACAAAGAACCATGGCTCTACGAATCGCGAGTGCATATTGAACGGTATCCGGCCCTGCTGTACTAGTAATTGCAGGCGCCATACCAATCGACCTATTGGCCAAAGCGCGAAAACAAATATATATGAGGAGACAGGAAGGAGAGACGACAAGAGGCTTTATTGAGCGGACCAGAGAAGTAATTCTCCAACAATGGCAGGAAAGATGGGCAGCCGAAGCAAGGGGAAGATGGACAGCTAGACTGTTACCAAACCTGGTAGCTTGGTACGGAAAGAAATACGGAGATGTGGATTACTACGTCACGCAGATGCTGACAGGCCATGGCTACTTTGCCGCCTTTCTGCACTCTATAGGGAAAAGAACCAACGCCAGATGCGTATATGGAGATGCGGAGATGGACAGTGCTGAACACACCATTTTCCACTGTAAGAAATTCGGACCTGCGCGGAACTGCCTGGAACAAGCTGTTGGGGCAATAAACCCAGAAAATATTGTCACGAAGATGATAGGCAGCGAAGACACGTGGAAACACATCGCAGGATTCGTGCAGAACATTCTCAGATCTAAGAAGCAAGATCTGGACGAATTAACTGGGTAATCTGGACGCAGAAAGAAGATGAGAGCGCATTGCGCTGAATTGGCGCCACCTTGAAGTAATGCGAAAGCTGTTCCAAGGTGGGAACACGGCCAAATGCGAGGGGGGGGTTTAGTGGGTGAGAGCCCCACATACCTTTTTTTGCGACGGCAATAGGGAAGATGCGTTAGGCATTCCCCCTCCTCAACCCAAAAACGAAAAAAAAAATAACAAAAAAAATTATTATTATTATTATTATTATTTTAATCATTATTATTATTATTATAATTATAAATATAATTATTATTATTATCATTATTATTATACCCTTGCAGGGTATTATAATTTTAGTCAGAAGTTTGCAAAGCAGTGAAGGAGGCACTTCCGACCATATAAAGTTTATATATTCTTGTTCAGGGATCGATAGCCGAGTCGATCTAGCTATCTATAGTCTCCCAGTTTTGAAGCTATCTGAATGAAACTTTTTAGTTAGCCTTCTATATGCTCTCACTCATATATATGTATGTCGGAACGGGCCGGATCGGACGACTATATCAGCTGCCATAGAAATGATCGGAAAATTTTAACAAAAAAAATTATAACATTTTCAACAGAATTTAATGAAATTTGAGATATAGACATTTCATATTATTCTAAAATTTTGTGTAAAATTTTATGAAAGTCGGACAACTATATCATATAGTTCCCATAGGAACGATCGAGATTATGACAATCGAAATTGTGACAATTAAAAATTATAACATTTTCAGTTTTCAACAGATTTTCATCAAATTTGAGGTATTGCCATTTTATATCAGTCTTTAATTTTGTGTCAAATTTTATGAAAATCGGACGACTTTATCATAAAGGTGCCATACAAACGATCGTTCGATGTGGAGAAAAATGCACATCTGTGACTGTAAAACTGCAAATATAATATGTAAAGGTGAATGAAATGAAAGCAGGTATTACTTCATTGTTTTTTAACATTAATATATATAATTTTTATTGTATGGATTCCTATTCATAGAAGTTCTATCTGCAAGGGTATATAAACTTCCGCGTGCCAAAGTTAGCTTCCTTTCTTGTTATTATTATTATAAAACACTTTATAATAGCAGGAGACTTAAACTTTTGGGGCAAGGCATCAACTGACTCTCGAGACCGTAGAGTTTTAAATATGGCTGCAAGTATCGGAATGCTGACAGCATCCAGATTTATAAGGACCTTACTGGCCTATGATTGCTTCCCTCAGGAGGGCCGTCTGTTTCAACCTAACCTAACCTATGCATAGGTCAAATCATGGGAATGCTGACTTCTGCATTTATGGTCATCCAGGCAGGGATCGGGTGATATTGTTATGGTCAGTTCGGACCATGCCTTGTGTTTATGTAAACACTGCAAAAAAGTGTTATAGTGTGAATCCCTTAAGTACTTTTGGTACAATGGGCATTGGTTATACTACAGAGGATCTTTTTTCCTGCTGGGTGAATGAATAGCTTATTCCCTTTTGGGATGGATTGAATGCAGCTTATTACCTTTTTAGCACCCACTCCATTTTAGTTTGGGATCGCCAGTGATTGTCCTTTGGTGGAAAGGGATTGCACACAAGTGTCCCTTTTTTAATCATCAATGAAAATCTCGGCTGACGGTGACCTTTTCATCTCCACCTCTTCAATGCATTGTGTGATCGCAAGTGGGAACAGGCGTCTTGAATGGGCGTGATTGCATAGGTGGCATGTGACCTTTGGCGTGTGTTTCGATCGTGGGAAGATGATTGAACGTGGATCGAACGTGTTTAAATATCACTCCGTCGGATTCGAACTCTAATTTATCAAATTAATGACCCTTATTAACGATAAAAAGATTAAATCTGTCTCGGTTCTGAGGTACTCTTACTGGTCCTGGTCCCTGGCAAATTACACCCGCGGCGTGGGTGCTGGCACGTGGGTTTTTAATTCTCGAAGTTTAAGTTGTCGTGGCGAAAGAAGTGTACGGGCTTTCTTTGGCGGTTTGACCGTGGCCTAGTTCTGCCACCGGACTTGGTGGCAGCACTGCTCCAATCCCTCGGCTTCCCGTTTCCATTCCTAGCTGTCCCTAGGGACAGCAACCTCAGCCCGATCTCGGGTGGTCGCACGTTGGCTTCGTGTTGGCTCCGCCGATCGTTGGCTCTGCGGTTCGATCGCGATGTTGGCTCTGTCGCGAAAGTAAGAAAACTGTCTCTGCACAAAACTAAAAGTAGTAATAAAAAGATATAAACTACACAGAAAAGCAAATGATAAATTGAAAAAAACTCCGGTAGTTCAACACAAATAAACACAAAAGTCGGAGCGCAAAAAAAAAACATGACCGTTCGCTATGAGGTGATATCTGGCATATATCTGAATTTAGTATTAAGTTGCCATTTATATTGGCTCATGTGAAATAAAAAATGGAAGAACAAAAATCATATTAATTTACATATAACTGATTTACAATAGTTTGCTCTATGTAAATCAAAATCAGTTATATAGTTTTAGTATAAAGCCTAACAGTGGTTAGTGTTTTTCAAGCAGCGCTTTTGCGCATCGTCTTGAGTTAGAAGTTATTCAGAATTAATGGCAACTCAGACATTGGCATAAATGCATGTTGCGTTACTTTGCTCCTTTGAAAAGTTCTCCCTCGATGACGTCCAGGTTCATCTGGTGTGCCTCTTTCTCTTCCGTTGATCTGATGTAGTCCTTTTTTAGCCTTCTATTTTATAGAAGCCTGATTCTTAGTCCTCTTTTTTTCCTCCTTGCTGCTGTTTTCTTATTTTTCTGGCGTGCCCAGTACACAGCTATTGTGAGGGGGCAGGGTCCATAGTTTGGACACACGTCTAGAGCTTCTTTTAGGCTCGGTGCATCCGTTTGCTCGACAGGAGCAGATACCGCCCACGACAGTGCAGAGGATGAATTGCCTTCGGCACTCATACATGTATGTCCCGCGTTGGTGTAGACGGCGGCTTGCTTAAATAAAAAATCTACGCTGTATTCTAAACTTAAATTCACCGTTTCTCAATCTGCCCTTTCATCTTATTTATCAGCTCGGCCAAACTTTATTGTGCTAAACGCGCAGTGTTATAAAAACTATTTAACTCGTTCCAGAGTCCAGTTCTCACAGGACCCAAAATAGTTGTATAATTTTTAATTTTTTGTTAAATCTATTAGAACTTCATAATGTCAAGCCAGTTTATTCGCCAGGTCCCGATGGAATTCGAATTCCTGCCTGTGTGCTTTGGTATTGTGCCGACGCCCGGTGCTATCCCATTCTGAATTTTTTTACCTTATCCTTACTTGGAAGGAATCGTTTATTGTTCCTCTCCACAAAAAAGGTACCAAATTGGATGCCAGCAATTATAGAGGAATCTCAAAGCTGTCGGCTATCCCTAAACTATTCGAAAGCATAATTACTTCTCACTTACAGTACCTTTGTAGATCAGTTATTTCTCCATGTCAATATGGTTTTATTAAGTGAAGATCAAGAACAACAACTCTTTTGGAGCTCTCTTCCTATATTTTAAAGGGCTTCCATACAAATTTTCAGACAGGTGTAATCTATACTGATTTCTGTAAAGCATTTGACTCTGTTAACCATTCTCTTCTAGTAAGCAAACTCGATTTAATGGGTTTTCCAAGTGATCTTCTTGATTGGATTTCAAGTTAACTGAATGGCAGGATGTAAATGGTCCTCTTTAAGAATAATTAATTCAATTTTCTAAATGTTACATCTAGCGTCCCTCAAGGAAGCCATTTGGGACCCTTATTGTTTACATTATTTATAAATGACCGCACGAAAGTCTTGACTAATTTCTTACTATGCTTATGTACGCTGATGACGTAAAGCTTTGCGTGCAATATAATGACGTTGTCTGCCAGTCGGATTTACAAACAGATCTCAATAATTTTCAAACTTGGTGCCATGTTAACTTATTAAACTTAAACGGCTCGAAGTGCAAGACATTCTCTCTTGCCGTTCCTAAGCTTGCTACTTACAGGCTGAGCTGCTGCTCTTTGGAAAGAATTAATACTGTTGACGATTTGGGTGTCCGCTTGTCGCTGCTTAAATTGGGATGAAAACCAAAGATTACCTTCTTACACTAATTAACTTGCCATCCTAAGCCAACCGTATTACTATGCTTGGCATTACCTTCATCTATAACCTCATTCATGGTGAGCTCATTTATATAGATCACTATGGGCCGGTAGATAGTAGCAGATTGAAAAAATATATATTTGTTGCTGTAGATGCGTTCACAAAGCTTGTTAGGTTATACACAACAAATACGAAAAAACAAATACAAAAGAGGTAATTAGTGAATCAAAAGATGATTTTCGAGATTATAGTAGACTTAAATGTATAGTATCAAATCGGTGAAGTTATTTTAAAGCTACAGAATTGTAGCGTTAAATCATAAAAATAGTAACGAGATCGCTGCAAGAGAACGGTCAAGTTGAACGAATAAATATTAGTATAGGATCCATGATGGAAAAATTAACAGAGCTGGAAAGGAGATTAAATTGGGTGTTATTGCAAAAGTAGAGTATTCATTAAGTAATACGATTCATAGTAGAATAAAGCAGTGCCCTAGTGAAGCAATTTTTGGGATAACACAGGGAGGTGAAGCTTGGGATAATCTGAAGAGAAAATTACAAGATGAAGACCGTGCCGCCGGATAAATCTGTTTTGTTCCCTCGGAGGGCCCAAATAATAATGGGGTCCTCAAAGCCACGTAATTATAATTGTATCCGCCCAGGGTGTTAGGCCTTACAGCTGTTCCACCTATTTGACATATATTTTTTTCGCGGCTCTCCCCTGCTCAAACATCGGAAGATATTATCGCTTTTATGCAAGGCAAAACCAGAGCCATTAAATTAAAAAAACGGTGGAAAAATTAAAATTTTCGTTTCGCTTTCTATTGAAATAAACGTCTCTAACGGATTCTTTGACACAATTTGCTCTACAAATTTCTGGCGAGAGTACGTGGTTTTCAAGGAGTTCGAAGCTAAGGAAAAGACAAAAAGTTCTATAGGAATAACTCTTCCTAGGCCCAATCAGGCCACTGCTCCTTATACTTCTAACTGCGCCTTAGAAAACTAACCAACTAACTAACCATTTCCTATTATAATGCAAGAGGTTTACGTAGTAAGCTTCCTAACAGGTTTCCTGATAGCCTTTCGTTTGGTTCTCGGGCTATTGTGTTTACAGAAACTTGGTTAAAGCCGGAGATTCTGAGCTCCGAAGTTTTTCGAGCTGAGTTCACAGTATATCGGCATGATCGGCCGTGGGGGTGGTGTCTTCCTAGTCTTCATACTCACGTAACAATTGTTTACTTTCGATGCCGTAAAACCTTTTTTCGTGTTTCGTTATACTTCCTCTCAATCTCGAATAAGCCACCTTGTTTTACCTAAGGGTAAATTTAAATAATAATAAATTTCAAACCACCTATTTCCAATTTGCCCTTTCCTCTTATTTATTAGTTTGGTCAAACTTTCCCATGCTGAACACGCAGGGCCAACAACAAATCATTGCTTTCATTTGAAAATACTACCGCAAATAATGATCAGGCAATAGCCGATCTACTGTCATAGGTTTTTAAAATAACGTATTCAAACTCTTCTGATTCAAGTCAGTCTTATTCCATGCCCAAATCTAACCT
Source organism: Drosophila serrata (assembly GCF_035046125.1). Classification (NCBI taxonomy): domain Eukaryota; kingdom Metazoa; phylum Arthropoda; class Insecta; order Diptera; family Drosophilidae; genus Drosophila; species Drosophila serrata. Next base: position 448,658 of record NW_028257026.1, read on the forward strand.
AATTTTCAGTCCTATTTAAAACGAAAGCACTGTTCTTCTTCATCGTCAAGACAGTTTTTTTGCCAGGTTCCGACGGTGTGCTCAAGTATTGTTCCGACGCTCTGTGCTATCACTTTCTGAAATTGTTTACCTTATCCTTAGAAACTTCCTACTTTCACCTTATTTGAAAGGAATCTTTCATTATTTCTCTCGACGAATAGGTGTTGAATCAGATGCCTTCCCAAAACTTGGCGAATATGTCATTATTTCTTATTTGCCATTCCCTTCTAGTGAGGAAACTCGATCTAATGGGACTTCCAGTTAAATTTTCAGTTCTCAAGTTATCAGAATGGAGGGACACTAAAAGTCCTCTTTAAGAATAATTTATCTAATGTTCTATGTGTCACCTCTGGTGTCGTGCAACGGAACAATTTTGGTCCCTTATTGTTTACATTATTTTAAAATGATCTGCCCAAAGTCTTCCTTAGGTAGGTGGGCTACAGTGGTGAGTCCCAAGTCTAGACCCTCCACCTAGAACTTAGCTCCTTTTTGCTCCTTTCCCTCTGTTTGCTATTTGTGGTCCCGATCACTCTCAGTACCATCCTGAGTCTGTAAGGAAACCTAGAATTGCCGATACCATGTGTGCTTCCCAGTGACTCCATCTGGTAAATACCAAAGTGGCGAAGTCTGGTGTGATATAGTGATGGGCAGAAGCAGAGCAGATGTTCCGGTGTTTAGTTTGCTTGCAGCTTCTACTGATTGTATTATGTGGCAGTCCCATCTTCATTGCATGCGATTCAATCGCCCGATGACCTGTGGTGACTGCCGTGATCCTGCTGATATCTCGTTTACTGTTGAATAGCAGTTCTCTGGTTCGCTTTTTGTCGTATCTCGGCCAACATTCCTTTCACCTCCTGTGCTAGCTCTTACTGAACCATTCCTTGTTGGCTATCATGGATCCTTTCTGGATCGCTTTAAGGGAGATAGGTACTTCGATGCCCGTACTTAGCCCTGCCCAGTCTGTACGGTTTAGTTCGTCTGCCTTTTTTAGTTCAACACAAATAAACACAAAAGTCGGAGCGCAAAAAAAAACATGACCGTTCGCTATGAGGTGATATCTGGCATATATCTGAATTTAGTATTAAGTTGCCATTTATATTGGCTCATGTGAAATAAAAAATGGAAGAACAAAAATCATATTAATTTACATATAACTGATTTACAATAGTTTGCTCTATGCAAATCAAAATCAGTTATATAGTTCTCACAGGACCCAAAATAGTTGTATAATTTTTAATTTTTTGTTAAATCTATTAGAACTTCATCATGTCAAGCCAGTTTATTCGCCAGGTCCCGATGGAATTCGAATTCCTGCCTGTGTGCTTTGGTATTGTGCCGACGCCCGGTGCTATCCCATTCTGAATTTTTTTACCTTATCCTTACTTGGAAGGAATCGTTTATTGTTCCTCTCCACAAAAAAGGTACCAAATTGGATGCCAGCAATTATAGAGGAATCTCAAAGCTGTCGGCTATCCCTAAACTATTCGAAAGCATAATTACTTCTCACTTACAGTACCTTTGTAGATCAGTTATTTCTCCATGTCAATATGGTTTTATTAAGTGAAGATCAAGAACAACAACTCTTTTGGAGCTCTCTTCCTATATTTTAAAGGGCTTCCATACAAATTTTCAGACAGGTGTAATCTATACTGATTTCTGTAAAGCATTTGACTCTGTTAACCATTCTCTTCTAGTAAGCAAACTCGATTTTATGGGTTTTCCAAGTGATCTTCTTGATTGGATTTCAAGTTAACTGAATGGCAGGACGTAAATGGTCCTCTTTAAGAATAATTAATTTAATTTTCTAAATGTTACATCTAGCGTCCCTCAAGGAAGCCATTTGGGACCCTTATTTTTTACATTATTTATAAATGACCGCACCAAAGTCTTGACTAATTTCTTATTATGCTTATGTACGCTGATGACGTAAAGCTTTGCGTGCAATATAATGACGTTGTCTGCCAGTCGGATTTACAAACAGATCTCAATAATTTTCAAACTTGGTGCCATGTTAACTTATTAAACTTAAACGGCTCGAAGTGCAAGACATTCTCTCTTGCCGTTCCTAAGCTTGCTACTTACAGGCTGAGCTGCTGCTCTTTGGAAAGAATTAATACTGTTGACGATTTGGGTGTCCGCTTGTCGCTGCTTAAATTGGGATGAAAACCAAAGATTACCTTCTTACACTAATTAACTTGCCATCCTAAGCCAACCGTATTACTATGCTTGGCATTACCTTCATCTATAACCTCATTCATGGTGAGCTCATTTATATAGATCACTATGGGCCGGTAGATAGTAGCAGATTGAAAAAATATATATTTGTTGCTGTAGATGCGTTCACAAAGCTTGTTAGGTTATACACAACAAATACGAAAAAACAAATACAAAAGAGGTAATTAGTGAATCAAAAGATGATTTTCGAGATTATAGTAGACTTAAATGTATAGTATCAAATCGGTTAGTTATTTTAAAGCTACAGAATTGTAGCGTTAAATCATAAAAATAGTAACGAGATCGCTGCAAGAGAACGGTCAAGTTGAACGAATAAATATTAGTATAGGATCCATGATGGAAAAATTAACAGAGCTGGAAAGGAGATTAAATTGGGTGTTATTGCAAAAGTAGAGTATTCATTAAGTAATACGATTCATAGTAGAATAAAGCAGTGCCCTAGTGAAGCAATTTTTGGGATAACACAGGGAGGTGAAGCTTGGGATAATCTGAAGAGAAAATTACAAGATGAAGACCGTGCCGCCGGATAAATCTGTTTTGTTCCCTCGGAGGTCCCAAATAATAATGGGGTCCTCAAAGCCACGTAATTATAATTGTATCCGCCCAGGGTGTTAGGCCTTACAGCTGTTCCACCTATTTGACATATATTTTTTTCGCGGCTCTCCCCTGCTCAAACATCGGGAGATATTATCGCTTTTATGCAAGGCAAAACCAGAGCCATTAAATTAAAAAAACGGTGGAAAAAAGTAAAATTTTCGTTTCGATTTCTATTGAAATAAACGTCTCTAACGGATTCTTTGACACAATTTGCTCTACAAATTTCTGGCGAGAGTACGTGGTTTTCAAGGAGTTCGAAGCTAAGGAAAGGACAAAAAGTTCTATAGGAATAACTCTTCCTAGGCCCAATCAGGCCACTGCTCCTTATACTTCTAACTGCGCCTCAGAAAACTAACCAACTAACTAACCATTTCCTATTATAATGCAAGAGGTTTACGTAGTAAGCTTCCTAAAAGGTTTCCTGATAGCCTTTCGTTTGGTTCTCGCGCTATTGTGTTTACAGAAACTTGGTTAAAGCCGGAGATTCTGAGCTCCGAAGTTTTTCGAGCTGAGTTCACAGTATATCGGCTTGATCGGCCGTGGGGGTGGTGTCTTCCTAGTCTTCATACTCACGTAACAATTGTTTACTTTCGATGCCGTAAAACCTTTTTTCGTGTTTCGTTATACTTCCTCTCAATCTCGAATAAGCCACCTTGTTTTACCTAAGGGTAAATTTAAATAATAATAAATTTCAAACCACCTATTTCCAATTTGCCCTTTCCTCTTATTTATTAGTTTGGTCAAACTTTCCCATGCTGAACACGCAGGGCCAACAACAAATCATTGGTTTCATTTGAAAATACTACCGCAAATAATGATCAGGCAATAGCTGATCTACTGTCATAGGTTTTTAAAATAACGTATTCAAACTCTTCTGATTCAAGTCAGACTTATTCCATGCCCAAATCTAACCTAATTTTCAGTCCTATTTAAAACGAAAGTACTGTTCTTCTTCATCGTTAAGCCAGTTAATTTGCCAGGTTCCGACGGTGTGTTCAAGTATTGTTGCGACGCTCTGTGCTATCACTTTCTGAAATTGTTTACCTTATCCTTAGGAACTTCCTACTTTTCCCTTATTTGAAAGGAATCTTTTATTATTTCTCTCGACGAACAGGTGTTGAATCAGATGCCTTCCCAAAACTTGGCGAATATGTCATTATTTCATATTTGCCATTCCCTTCTAGTGAGGAAACTCGATCTAATGGGATTTCCAGTTAAATTTTCAGTTCTCAAGTTATCAGAATGGAGGGACACTAAAAGTCCTCTTTAAGAATAATTTATCTAATGTTCTATGTGTCACCTCTGGTGTCGTGCAACGGAACAATTTTGGTCCCTTATTGTTTACATTATTTTAAAATGATCTGCCCAAAGTCTTCCTTAGGTAGGTGGGCTACAGTGGTGAGTCCCAAGTCTAGACCCTCCACCTAGAACTTAGCTCCTTTTTGCTCCTTTCCCTCTGTTTGCTATTTGTGGTCCCGATCACTCTCAGTACCATCCTGAGTCTGTAAGGAAACCTAGAATTGCCGATACCATGTGTGCTTCCCAGTGACTCCATCTGGTAAATACCAAAGTGGCGAAGTCTGGTGTGATATAGTGATGGGCAGAAGCAGAGCAGATGTTCCGGTGTTTAGTTTGCTTGCAGCTTCTACTGATTGTATTATGTGGCAGTCCCATCTTCATTGCATGCTATTCAATCGCCCGATGACCTGTGGTGACTGCCGTGATCCTGCTGATATCTCGTTTACTGTTGAATAGCAGTTCTCTGGTTCGCTTTTTGTCGTATCTCGGCCAACATTCCTTTCACCTCCTGTGCTAGCTCTTACTGAACCATTCCTTGTTGGCTATCATGGATCCTTTCTGGATCGCTTTAAGGGAGATAGGTACTTCGATGCCCGTACTTAGCCCTGCCCAGTCTGTACGGTTTAGTTCGTCTGCCTTTTTTAGTTCAACACAAATAAACACAATAGTCGGAGCGCAAAAAAAAAAACATGACCGTTCGCTATGAGGTGATATCTGGCATATATCTGAATTTAGTATTAAGTTGCCATTTATATTGGCTCATGTGAAATAAAAAATGGAAGAACAAAAATCATATTAATTTACATATAACTGATTTACAATAGTTTGCTCTATGCAAATCAAAATCAGTTATATAGTTCTCACAGGACCCAAAATAGTTGTATAATTTTTAATTTTTTGTTAAATCTATTAGAACTTCATCATGTCAAGCCAGTTTATTCGCCAGGTCCCGATGGAATTCGAATTCCTGCCTGTGTGCTTTGGTATTGTGCCGACGCCCGGTGCTATCCCATTCTGAATTTTTTTACCTTATCCTTACTTGGAAGGAATCGTTTATTGTTCCTCTCCACAAAAAAGGTACCAAATTGGATGCCAGCAATTATAGAGGAATCTCAAAGCTGTCGGCTATCCCTAAACTATTCGAAAGCATAATTACTTCTCACTTACAGTACCTTTGTAGATCAGTTATTTCTCCATGTCAATATGGTTTTATTAAGTGAAGATCAAGAACAACAACTCTTTTGGAGCTCTCTTCCTATATTTTAAAGGGCTTCCATACAAATTTTCAGACAGGTGTAATCTATACTGATTTCTGTAAAGCATTTGACTCTGTTAACCATTCTCTTCTAGTAAGCAAACTCGATTTAATGGGTTTTCCAAGTGATCTTCTTGATTGGATTTCAAGTTAACTGAATGGCAGGACGTAAATGGTCCTCTTTAAGAATAATTAATTTAATTTTCTAAATGTTACATCTAGCGTCCCTCAAGGAAGCCATTTGGGACCCTTATTGTTTACATTATTTATAAATGACCGCACCAAAGTCTTGACTAATTTCTTATTATGCTTATGTACGCTGATGACGTAAAGCTTTGCGTGCAATATAATGACGTTGTCTGCCAGTCGGATTTACAAACAGATCTCAATAATTTTCAAACTTGGTGCCATGTTAACTTATTAAACTTAAACGGCTCGAAGTGCAAGACATTCTCTCTTGCCGTTCCTAAGCTTGCTACTTACAGGCTGAGCTGCTGCTCTTTGGAAAGAATTAATACTGTTGACGATTTGGGTGTCCGCTTGTCGCTGCTTAAATTGGGATGAAAACCAAAGATTACCTTCTTACACTAATTAACTTGCCATCCTAAGCCAACCGTATTACTATGCTTGGCATTACCTTCATCTATAACCTCATTCATGGTGAGCTCATTTATATAGATCACTATGGGCCGGTAGATGGTAGCAGATTGAAAAAATATATATTTGTTGCTGTAGAAGATGCGTTCACAAAGCTTGTTAGGTTATACACAACAAAGACGAAAAAACAAATACAAAAGAGGTAATTAGTGAATCAAAAGATGATTTTCGAGATTATAGTAGACTTAAATGTATAGTATCACATCGGTGAAGTTATTTTAAAGCTACAGAATTGTAGCGTTAAATCATAAAAATAGTGACGAGATCGCTGCAAGAGAACGGTCAAGTTGAACGAATAAATATTAGTATAGGATCCATGATGGAAAAATTAACAGAGGTGGAAAGGAGATTAAATTGGGTGTTATTGCAAAAGTAGAGTATTCATTAAGTAATACGATTCATAGTAGAATACACCAGTGCCCTAGTGAAGAAATTTTTGGGATAACACAGGGAGGTGAAGCTTGGGATAATCTGAAGAGAAAATTACAAGATGAAGACCGTGCCGCCGGATAAATCTGTTTTGTTCCCTCGGAGGTCCCAAATAATAATGGGGTACTCAAAGCCACGTAATTATAATTGTATCCGCCCAGGGTGTTAGGCCTTACAGCTGTTCCACCTATTTGACATATATTTTTTTCGCGGCTCTCCCCTGCTCAAACATCGGGAGATATTATCGCTTTTATGCAAGGCAAAACCAGAGCCATTAAATTAAAAAAAACGGTGGAAAAATTAAAATTTTCGTTTCGATTTCTATTGAAATAAACGTCTCTAACGGATTCTTTGACACAATTTGCTCTACAAATTTCTGGCGAGAGTACGTGGTTTTCAAGGAGTTCGAAGCTAAGGAAAGGACAAAAAGTTCTATAGGAATAACTCTTCCTAGGCCCAATCAGGCCACTGCTCCTTATACTTCTAACTGCGCCTCAGAAAACTAACCAACTAACTAACCATTTCCTATTATAATGCAAGAGGTTTACGTAGTAAGCTTCCTAACAGGTTTCCTGATAGCCTTTCGTTTGGTTCTCGGGCTATTGTGTTTACAGAAACTTGGTTAAAGCCGGAGATTCTGAGCTTCGAAGTTTTTCGAGCTGAGTTCACAGTATATCGGCTTGATCGGCCGTGGGGGTGGTGTCTTCCTAGTCTTCATACTCACGTAACAATTGTTTACTTTCGATGCCGTAAAACCTTTTTTCGTGTTTCGTTATACTTCCTCTCAATCTCGAATAAGCCACCTTGTTTTACCTAAGGGTAAATTTAAATAATAATAAATTTCAAACCACCTATTTCCAATTTGCCCTTTCCTCTTATTTATTAGTTTGGTCAAACTTTCCCATGCTGAACACGCAGGGCCAACAACAAATCATTGCTTTCATTTGAAAATACTACCGCAAATAATGATCAGGCAATAGCCGATCTACTGTCATAGGTTTTTAAAATAACGTATTCAAACTCTTCTGATTCAAGTCAGACTTATTCCATGCCCAAATCTAACCTAATTTTCAGTCCTATTTAAAACGAAAGCACTGTTCTTCTTCATCGTTAAGCCAGTTAATTTGCAAGGTTCCGACGGTGTGTTCAAGTATTGTTGCGACGCTCTGTGCTATCACTTTCTGAAATTGTTTACCTTATCCTTAGGAACTTCCTACTTTTCCCTTATTTGAAAGGAATCTTTTATTATTTCTCTCGACGAACAGGTGTTGAATCAGATGTCTTCCCAAAACTTGGCGAATATGTCATTATTTCATATTTGCCATTCCCTTCTAGTGAGGAAACTCGATCTAATGGGATTTCCAGTTAAATTTTCAGTTCTCAAGTTATCAGAATGGAGGGACACTAAAAGTCCTCTTTAAGAATAATTTATCTAATGTTCTATGTGTCACCTCTGGTGTCGTGGAACGGAACAATTTTGGTCCCTTATTGTTTACATTATTTTAAAATGATCTGCCCAAAGTCTTCCTTAGGTAGGTGGGCTACAGTGGTGAGTCCCAAGTCTAGACCCTCCACCTAGAACTTAGCTCCTTTTTGCTCCTTTCCCTCTGTTTGCTATTTGTGGTCCCGATCACTCTCAGTACCATCCTGAGTCTGTAAGGAAACCTAGAATTGCCGATACCATGTGTGCTTCCCAGTGACTCCATCTGGTAAATACCAAAGTGGCGAAGTCTGGTGTGATATAGTGATGGGCAGAAGCAGAGCAGATGTTCCGGTGTTTAGTTTGCTTGCAGCTTCTACTGATTGTATTATGTGGCAGTCCCATCTTCATTGCATGCTATTCAATCGCCCGATGACCTGTGGTGACTGCCGTGATCCTGCTGATATCTCGTTTACTGTTGAATAGCAGTTCTCTGGTTCGCTTTTTGTCGTATCTCGGCCAACATTCCTTTCACCTCCTGTGCTAGCTCTTACTGAACCATTCCTTGTTGGCTATCATGGATCCTTTCTGGATCGCTTTAAGGGAGATAGGTACTTCGATGCCCGTACTTAGCCCTGCCCAGTCTGTACGGTTTAGTTCGTCTGCCTTTTTTAGTTCAACACAAATAAACACAAAAGTCGGAGCGCAAAAAAAAAAACATGACCGTTCGCTATGAGGTGATATCTGGCATATATCTGAATTTAGTATAAAGTTGCCATTTATATTGGCTCATGTGAAATAAAAAATGGAAGAACAAAAATCATATTAATTTACATATAACTGATTAACAATAGTTTGCTCTATGCAAATCAAAATCAGTTATGTAGTTTTAGTATATTTCCTAACAGTGGTTAGTGTTTTTCAAGCAGCGCTTTTGCGCATCGTCTTGAGTTAGAAGTTATTCAGAATTAATGGCAACTCAGACATTGGCATAAATGCATGTTGCGTTACTTTGCTCCTTTGAAAAGTTCTCCCTCGATGACGTCCAGGTTCTTCTGGTGTGCCTCTTTCTCTTCCGTTGATCTGATGTAGTCCTTTTTTAGCCTTCTATTTTATAGAAGCCTGATTCTTAGTCCTCTTCTTTTCCTCTTTGCTGCTGTTTTCTTATTTTTCTGGCGTGCCCAGTACACAGCTATTGTGAGGGGGCAGGGTCCATAGTTTGGACACACGTCTAGAGCTTCTTTTAGGCTCGGTGCATCCGTTTGCTCGACAGGAGCAGATACCGCCCACGACAGTGCAGAGGATGAATTGCCTTCGGCACTCACACATGTATGTCCCGCGTTGGTGTAGACGGCGGCTTGCTTAAATAAAAAATCTACGCTGTATTCTAAACTTAAATTCACCGTTTCTCAATCTGCCCTTTCATCTTATTTATCAGCTCGGCCAAACTTTATTGTGCTAAACGCGCAGTGTTATAAAAACTATTTAACTCGTTCCAGAGTCCAGTTCTCACAGGACCCAATATAGTTGTATAATTTTTAACTTTTTGTTAAATCTATAAGAACTTCATCATGTCAAGCCAGTTTATTCGCCAGGTCCCGATGGAATTCGAATTCCTGCCTGTGTGCTTTGGTATTGTGCCGACGCCCGGTGCTATCCCATTCTGAATTTTTTTACCTTATCCTTACTTGGAAGGAATCGTTTATTGTTCCTCTCCACAAAAAAGGTACCAAATTGGATGCCAGCAATTATAGAGGAATCTCAAAGCTGTCGACTATCCCTAAACTATTCGAAAGCATAATTACTTCTCACTTACAGTACCTTTGTAGATCAGTTATTTCTCCATGTCAATATGGTTTTATTAAGTGAAGATCAAGAACAACAACTCTTTTGGAGCTCTCTTCCTATATTTTAAAGGGCTTCCATACAAATTTTCAGACAGGTGTAATCTATACTGATTTCTGTAAAGCATTTGACTCTGTTAACCAGTTGAGCACCACCTCAGAGATAGCGAAATTGTCTCACCATCAGAGACGAGCGAGGGTTAACAGAGCCCGCTTCGTTCTCGGCAAGATAGCCAAGAACGAGGCTGAGGGCAAAACTGACCCTCGGGATGCCGAGGACAAGGCCAAATTCCTTGCGGAGATCGCGGAATATGAGAATTACAAAGCGGCAAACCCGGCGGCGTTCCAGCCCTCGAAGGCAAAGCGAATTCGCTCACAGGAAGTGAGCGAAAGCGCGCCTAAGAGAGTGAAGGACCCACAGGGTAAGCCGCGTGCGACGAACTTTGTCACCAAGGCAAAGAAGTTTAGCGAGGTGGCCAGAGACAGTCTGGCTATGGCACTGGTGGACGAGCTCCATGACGACGGTCGCCTGCTGTCGGAGAAGTGGGAGGAGATCGAGGCCAAATTGGCCGACAGGGTAACCGACAGGTTGGTCAGCATGCCGACAGGCCCCATCCCCTCCTTCGACTCCTCAGACATGGTCAGAGGGCACCGGGTCATCAGGTGCGACGACGGGTTCTCCCGAAGCTTCCTGGCGGAGTGTGTGGCTAAGATTAGCGACACATGGGCTGGCCTTAAGATTAGGCTAGTCCACGCCAGGGAGATCCCAAGGAGACCCAGAGCTCGCATCTGGTTACCTAAGGGCCAAACTGACCATGCAAGGGTGATCGCCTGTCTGAAGGCCCAGAACCCAGATATACATACAGAGGACTGGACCATCCTCAGGGCAGAGCAGGCAGAAGGCGAGCCAGCCTTTCCTCCTGCTGATTAACCAGCAATGTCTGCCCCAGCTGGAAGCAAACGACCACAAGGTCCGGTACGGCATAAGGAAGGCCAAGATTAAGGTCTTCTTGGCCGAGCCGGACGAGATTCTGGAGGAGGTCGATGACACCAACAAATTGTTGGACGACATGGTCATCGACGACAAATCTCCGGACGCCACCCCCACTAACATCGATGTCGAGAATCGTGCAGATTAACCTGAAGCGCAGCTCGCACGCTTCAGCTAATCTCACGATCCTTCTAAGGGAGAGGGATATCGACATCGGTCTGATACAGGAGCCTTGGACCAGGGACGGGCAAGTCGCTGGACTAAGGATCCAAGGATACACACTACTGTGCACAAACTCGAATGGTAGGTCGAGGCCGTGCATAGTAATCAGGAACCATTTTAATGCATTTCTCTGTCCCAATCTCAGCACACCTGACCTAGCAGTGGCCAGATTAGTGGCGGCGGATGGGAGCGGAGTATTGATCGCATCGGCATACATGGCCCAGGCAAGAAAAAAAATACGGCATATAATCGACCTACTAGTGCGTTAGTTAGTATTGCTTAAGGGTGGAAAATTCGTTGTCTTCCCCATAAACAGACGCCAACCTTCATTTTTCGTAGCAAGATAAATTTTTAAGTATGGGAAGAGTTGTTAGAACTCAGCTTGCAAATAGAACACAATAATTACAGAGTCGAGAACTGGAGGGTATCGACAGAACACTCTTCAGACCATAGGTATATTTTCTTTGAACTAACGACACCAGTTAATAAACAGTTGTTAAATAAAGAAGGAACCCCCATAAGACGGATTGGGACAAATTCTGCGAAATTGTTCAATCTAAAGTAAACGGCAGGAGGATCAAGACTATATCCACTACAAAGACACTCGACAAGGAGGTCGAGGGCCTAACGAATATTCTGAACAACGCCTTCAAAGAGACTTGTAAGCTAACATTCTCGAAGAAGCAATACCCACCGTGGTGGACAAAGGAATTAAGCGAGCTCAGGAAGAGCGCGAGAAAGTCCTTTAACCACAGCTATGTAACCCGGGATTGGGGAACATACAAAGAGGCACAACAAATTTACAAGAAGGCAGTATACAAGGCCAAGAAAGAGTCCTGGCAGAACTACTGCGAGTCACTGGAAGGCATAAAGGACACTGCGAGAGTAAGCAAAATCCTCGCCAAGGGGCACATAAGCCCTACCCTGATCAACAGAGCAGACGGCTCTGCTACGACGACAATTGAGGAGTCACTAGAGCTACTAGTTGACACCCACTTCCCAGGAAGCCTAAGAGTCAGCTCGCACCTGCACCTACGAAAGACATCATTACCACGGAGCGAATTCAGTGGGCAATAGATTCTTTCGATAAGTATAAAAGCCCGGGCCCAGACGGCTTAATACCGGCAATGCTACAATCAGCCAAGGATAGCATCTGCAAATGGCTAAAAGCCATTTACGAAGCGTGTTTAAGACTGACGCACATCCCACTGTTGTGGAGAGAGGCTAAAGTCATTTTCATACCCAAACCGGGCAGAAGGGGGCATATCCTAGCAAAGGATTATAGACCGATAAGTCTATCCTTCGCCCTGAAGACACTAGAGAAACTGCTGGACGTCCACATCCGAGAATCTCTAGAAGGACATCAACTCTCTGATGCGCAGCATGCGTACCGCAGAGAAAAATCAACGGAAACAGCGCTACACGTAGTTGTACATCATGTCGAGAAGACATTACAACACAAACAATATACGATGGGAGCCTTCCTAGACATCGAAGGCGCGTTCAATAACGTGAACCCCGACTCTATCCAGGACTCCCTCAACTTGCTAGGTATTGAGAGAGGCATCAGAGAGTAAATCGGAGTCATGCTAAAGAGCAGGACGATCACAGCCGAACTGAGTGGCACTCACCTCACGCGGACTGTGAAGAGAGGCACACCTCAGGGCGGGGTACTATCGCCCCTACTCTGGCTCACAAATTTGAACGCCATATTGACAGACCTCAATACGGGTGGAGTCAAAGCAGTTGCCTACGCGGACGACGTAGTACTGCTCGTATCAGGACCATACCCTGACGTTATTAGTGAAATAATGACGGGTGCGCTAGGTCGATTAAACAAATGGGTAAAAACCTGCGGACTAGGTATCAACCCCACTAAAACGGAACATATGCTCTTCACGCGAAGAACTAAGATACCACCCTTCAACATGCCCAGTATTAACGGCATGGAGCTAAAACTATCGGAGCGAGCGAAGTATCTAGGAGTTATCCTGGATAAAAAGCTCTTATGGAAAGATAACATTGCAGAAAGAGTAAGGAAAGCAAGCATCGCATTCTACTCCTGCAGGAAAATGTTTGGAAACAAATGGGGACTGCACCCAAAGATAATTTTATGGCTCTACACTGCAGTGGTACGACCAATTCTTACATACGGAGCCCTAGTATGGTGGCCGGCACTAACTAGGGCTTACAACAGAACGAAGCTGACACGGATGCAACGGGCAGCGAGTGCGGGGCCAGTGGATGCAATGCGCTCATGCCCCGCGGCTGCTCTCAACGCTATCCTAGATATAATGCCGATAGAGCTGTTCGTGAAGGACACTGCGGCACAGAGCGCAGTAAGACTGAAGGCGAGCAAATGCTGGAGGGACTACGGCGCCGGGCACGGCAAGATCCTTGCAAACAGCGGCATTAACACAGACGTTAAGACCGACTAAATGATCGCGGAAATGAAATTCGGGAACGCATTCTCGACATCATACCCATCAAGGGATGACTGGAGTAGGGGCAGAGTAGTAGTGGAGAACGAGGTGTCCCTCTACACCGATGGCTCAAAAATGAGCTGCGACGTAGGGGCTGGGATCTTCGCTGAAAATTGGGGAATTGAAAAGGCTTTCAGTCTCTCCAACTCAGCGACGGTCTTTCAGGCTGAGTTACTAGCCATAAGGGAAGCAGTCGAACTTTCCTTAAGGCAGGACCTCAGGGGCAAAAGAGTTCGAATCTACTCGGGTAGCCAAGCGGCTATAAAATCCCTATCTGCCGTGAAAACGAACTCACGACTTGTGGCACAATGCAAGAAGGCTTTTAATAGACTTGCCGACAAAAAATAAGGTACAAGTAACTTGGGTACCGGGACACAACGAGATCCCAGGAAATGAGAAGGCAGACGAACTAGCCCGTGCAGGCTCGGCAGGGCTAAGTTCTGACTTCGAATTACCGATCTCCCTAAACGCGATCCAGACAAGGATCCATGACCACTTTAGGCAGATAGCCAATAAAGAATGGCAAAGCAAGAGTGATCACAGAAGGTCAAGGGAATGCCGAGGTAGGACGAAAAACGAACCAGGGAACTGCTATCCAACAGCAAGCGGGATATCAGCAGGTTCACGGCACTCACCACGGGACATTGGGCGATCGGTTCGCACGCAATGAAGTTGGGACTGCCACACAACGCAATCTGTAGAAGCTGTAAGCAACCTACAGAGCAAGAGACACCGGAACATCTGCTATGCTTCTGCCCAGCGCTAAACCACATCAGATTTCGCCACTTCGGTGCCTACCAGATGGAGTCATTGAGAAACATAGGAAAGCTGAAAGTTTCGGCAATCCTAGGTTTCCTGGCTGACTCTGGATGGTACTGATAGTGTATAATCAACAACAAACAGAGGGAGTGGAACAAAAAGGAGCTTAGCTCTAATTGGAGGCCCCAGCAATGGGCCTCACCACTGCAACCTACCTACATGTTAACCATTCTCTTCTAGTAAGCAAACTCGATTTAATGGGTTTTCCAAGTGATCTTCTTCATTGGATTTCCAGTTAACTGAATGGCAGGACGCAAATGGTCCTCTTTAAGAATAATTAATTCAATTTTCTAAATGTTACATCTAGCGTCCCTCAAGGAAGCCATTTGGGACCCTTATTGTTTACATTATTTATAAATGACCGCACCAAAGTCTTGACTAATTTCTTATTATGCTTATGTACGCTGATGACGTAAAGCTTTGCGTGCAATATAATGACGTTGTCTGCCAGTCGGATTTACAAACAGATCTCAATAATTTTCAAACTTGGCGCCATGTTAACTTATTAAACTTAAACGGCTCGAAGTGCAAGACATTCTCTCTTGCCGTTCCTAAGCTTGCTACTTACAGGCTGAGCTGCTGCTCTTTGGAAAGAATTAATACTGTTGACGATTTGGGTGTCCGCTTGTCGCTGCTTAAATTGGGATGAAAACCAAAGATTACCTTCTTACACTAATTAACTTGCCATCCTAAGCCAACTGTATTACTTGCTTGGCATTACTTCATCTATAACCTCATTCATGGTGAGTTCATTTATATAGATCACTATGGGCCGGTAGATAGTAGCAGATTGAAAAAATATATATTTGTTGCTGTAGATGCGTTCACAAAGCTTGTTAGGTTATACACAACAAATACGAAAAAACAAATACAAAAGAGGTAATTAGTGAATCAAAAGATGATTTTCGAGATTATAGTAGACTTAAATGTATAGTATCAAATCGGTGAAGTTATTTTAAAGCTACAGAATTGTAGCGTTAAATCATAAAAATAGTAACGAGATCGCTGCAAGAGAACGGTCAAGTTGAACGAATAAATATTAGTATAGGATCCATGATGGAAAAATTAACAGAGCTGGAAAGGAGATTAAATTGGGTGTTATTGCAAAAGTAGAGTATTCATTAAGTAATACGATTCATAGTAGAATAAAGCAGTGCCCTAGTGAAGCAATTTTTGGGATAACACAGGGAGGTGAAGCTTGGGATAATCTGAAGAGAAAATTACAAGATGAAGACCGTGCCGCCGGATAAATCTGTTTTGTTCCCTCGGAGGTCCCAAATAATAATGGGGTCCTCAAAGCCACGTAATTATAATTGTATCCGCCCAGGGTGATAGGCCTTACAGCTGTTCCACCTATTTGACATATATTTTTTTCGCGGCTCTCCCCTGCTCAAACATCGGAAGATATTATCGCTTTTATGCAAGGCAAAACCAGAGCCATTAAATTAAAAAAACGGTGGAAAAATTAAAATTTTCGTTTCGATTTCTATTTTTGACACAATTTGCTCTACAAATTTCTGGCGAGAGTACGTGGTTTATAAGGAGTTCGAAGCTAAGGAAAAGACAAAAAGTTCTATAGGAATAACTCTTCCTAGGCCCAATCAGGCCACTGCTCCTTATACTTCTAACTGCGCCTCAGAAAACTAACCAACTAACTAACCATTTCCTATTATAATGCAAGAGGTTTACGTAGTAAGCTTCCTAACAGGTTTCCTGATAGCCTTTCGTTTGGTTCTCGGGCTATTGTGTTTACAGAAACTTGGTTAAAGCCGGAGATTCTGAGCTCCGAAGTTTTTCGAGCTGAGTTCACAGTATATCGGCTTGATCGGCCGTGGGGGTGGTGTCTTCCTAGTCTTCATACTCACGTAACAATTGTTTACTTTCGATGCCGTAAAACCTTTTTTCGTGTTTCGTTATACTTCCTCTCAATCTTGAATAAGCCACCTTGTTTTACCTAAGGGTAAATTTAAATAATAATAAATTTCAAACCACCTATTTCCAATTTGCCCTTTCCTCTTATTTATTAGTTTGGTCAAACTTTCCCATGCTGAACACGCAGGGCCAACAACAAATCATTGCTTTCATTTGAAAATACTACCGCAAATAATGATCAGGCAATAGCCGATCTACTGTCATAGGTTTTTAAAATAACGTATTCAAACTCTTCTGATTCAAGTCAGACTTATTCCATGCCCAAATCTAACCTAATTTTCAGTCCTATTTAAAACGAAAGCACTGTTCTTCTTCATCGTTAAGCCAGTTAATTTGCCAGGTTCCGACGGTGTGCTCAAGTATTGTTCCGACGCTCTGTGCTATCACTTTCTGAAATTGTTTACCTTATCCTTAGAAACTTCCTACTTTCCCCTTATTTGAAAGGAATCTTTCATTATTTCTCTCGACGAATAGGTGTTGAATCAGATGCCTTCCCAAAACTTGGCGAATATGTCATTATTTCTTATTTGCCATTCCCTTCTAGTGAGGAAACTCGATCTAATGGGATTTCCAGTTAAATTTTCAGTTCTCAAGTTATCAGAATGGAGGGACACTAAAAGTCCTCTTTAAGAATAATTTATCTAATGTTCTATGTGTCACCTCTGGTGTCGTGGAACGGAATAATTTTGGTCCCTTATTGTTTACATTATTTTAAAATAATCTGCCCAAAGTTTTCCCTAGGTAGGTGGGCTACAGTGGTGAGTCTCAAGTCTAGACCCTTCACCTAGAACTAAGCTCCTTTTTGCTCTACTTCCCTCTGTTTGCTATTTGTGGTCCCGATCACTCTCAGTACCATCCTGAGTCTGCAAGGAAACCTAGAATTGCCGATACCATGTGTGCTTCCCAGTGACTCCATCTGGTAGATACCAAAGTGGCGAAGTCTGGTGTGATATAGTGATGGGCAGAAGCAGAGCAGATGTTCCGGTGTTTAGTTTGCTTGCAGCTTCTACTGATTGTATTATGTGGCAGTCCCATCTTCATTGCATGCTATTCAATCGCCCGATGACCTGTGGTGACTGCCGTGATCCTGCTGATATCTCGTTTGCTGTTGAATAGCAGTTCTCTGGTTCGCTTTTTGTCGTATCTCGGCCAACATTCCTTTGACCTCCTGTGCTAGCTCTTACTGAACCATTCCTTGTTGGCTATCATGGATCCTTTCTGGATCGCTTTAAGGGAGATCGGTACTTCGATGCCCGTACTTAGCCCTGCCCTGTCTGTACGGTTTAGTTCGTCTGCCTTTTTATTCCCTGGGTTCTTTTGTGTACCGGCACCCGGGTTACTTGTATCGCATTTTTTTCAGCAAGTCTATTAAGGGCCATCTTGCATTCTGCCACTAGCCGTGAGTTTATTTTTGCGGCAGATAGGTATTTGATAGCTGCTTGGCTATCTGAGTAGATCCGTATTTCGGTGTCTCTGAGCTCTCGCCGTAAGGAGAGTTCGGTTTGTTGGATATGAGAACAAGAATGCGTTCCTAAAGTTCAACTTCGCGGTCATGTAGTCCGTTTTTTAGTTTGCCTTTATTCTGATGTTTTCAAGTATCTTGCCGTGTTCGGCGCCGAATTCCTTCCTGCAATTGCTTGCCTTCAGTCTTACTGCGCTTTGTGCTGTAATATCCTTTACCAACAGTTCTATCGGAATTATATTCAAGATAGCACTAAGGGCAGCCGCGGGAAATGAGCGCATTGTTCCCACGGCCAACGCACTCGCTGCTCGTAGTATCCATGTCAGCTTCGATCTGTTGGATGCCCTAGTTAGTGCCAGCCACCATACTAGGGCCCCTATGTTAGTCGTACCACTACTGTGTAGAGCCATAAAATTATCTTTGGGTGTAGTCCCCATTAGTCTCAAAACATTTTCCTGAAGGAGTACTATGCAAAGTTTTTCTTCCATGACAGCTTTTTGTCCAGAATTACTCCCAGATAATTAGCCTGCTCCGCTAGTTTTACCTCTATGCCAGGCATGTTGATAAGTGGTATCTTGGTTCTTCTTGTGAAGAGCATCAGTTCTGTCGTAGTGAGGTTGATACCTAGTCCGAAGGGATTTGCCCATATGCTTAAGTAACCCAGCACCCTGTCATTATTTCGCCGATAACGTCAGGACAGGGTCCTGATACTAGCAGTAATACGTCGTCTGCGTATTCACCTTCTTTGGCTCCACCCATATTGAGTTCTACCATGTATATAAGCCAGAGTAGGGGCGATCTTCACAGTCGGCGTGAGGTGAGTAACACTCAGTTCGGCCTGCTCTTTAGCATAAATTCGATCCACTAATTGAACGTGCCTTCGATGTCTGGAAAGGCGGCCATCGTGTATTGCTTGTGTTGTAATGTCTTCTCGACTTGATGTGCAACTACGTGTAGTGCTGTTTCCGTTGACTTGGCTTTACGGTACGCGTACTGCACATCCGTAAGTCGATGTACCTCAAGTGACTCCCGGATGTGGACGTCCAGGAGTCTCTCTAGTGTCTTCAGGGCGAAGGAGGTGAGACTTATCGGTCTGTAATCTTTTGCCTCTTCATATTAAAGCCAGACAGAAGGAGACACATCCTAGTCTCCTTCTGTCTGGCTTTAATAATATGAAGATGACTTTCACTTCTCTTCACAAGAGCGGGATGTGCGTCAGTCTTATACAAGCTTCGTAAATGGCTTTCAGCCATCTACAGATGTTTTTCTGATTGTAGCAATGCCAGTATTATGCCGTCGCATCTTTGTGCTTCTAGATTGTGTTGAAGGACTTTTGCGCTCTCTTTGTCCACCACGGTGGTGGTACTGCTTCTTTTAGAATGATAGCTTACATGTCTCTTGGAAGTCGTTGTTCAGAATATTCGTGAGGTCTTCCACCTCCTTGTCGAGTGTCTTTGAGGAAGATTGTACCTTAATCCTTCTGACGTTTACTTTGGATTGAATAATTTCTCTGAATTTGTTCCAATCTGTCTTACGGGGGTTTCTTCTTGGCACTTGTTTACTTACTGGTGCCGTTAGGTTAAAGAAAATATATCTATGGTCTGAGAAGAAATTTTGTGTCGATACCCTCCAATTCTCAACTTTGTATCTACCGTGTGCGATTTGCAAGGTGAGCTCTAACAACTCTTCCCATACTTAAAAATTTTTCTTGCTACGAAAAATGAAGGTTGGCGTCTGTTTATGGGGAAGACAACGAATTTTCCACCCTTAAGCAATACTAACTAACGCACTAGTAGGTCGATTATATGCCGTATTTTTTTTCTCGTCTGTTCTCTCGTCGGAGCTGCATCTACCGATCGAACGCTTGGTTTCGATATAAATGATTACATACACCTATGCGCGCATAATTAGGCGCGAGCGGTCTGTTCCGAACCCCCCGTTGGAAGAGGTACTGCTTTAACTTCATCGGCATCGTGGGGCAGAACGGCTAGCTTGGCGACTGCCCTCTTGATCAGACCCGTAGCAGAACGGACCATGGCTACTCGGATGAAGACGTTCCTGCCAGGAA
This sequence comes from Drosophila serrata, assembly GCF_035046125.1. Classification (NCBI taxonomy): domain Eukaryota; kingdom Metazoa; phylum Arthropoda; class Insecta; order Diptera; family Drosophilidae; genus Drosophila; species Drosophila serrata. The sequence continues at coordinate 468,410 of NW_028257026.1, forward strand.
TGATTTCCTCAATGCGCCCAAGCTGCCATTTCATGAACGGAATGTTGTCCTCCTTCGGCAACACTATGTTTCCAACCTTGATGTTGGACGTTTCGAAGCGCCACTTGCTCCTTTCTTGATGTAGGGACAAGTACTCGCTGCTCCACCTTTTCAAAAAGTGCTGCTGCATCTGGGTCACCAGTTGCCATCTGCTGAGGTGGCCTTCGCGAAGATGAGTCACGTCAGGCTCAGGAAATCGGCCTTAGCTGGAACCTTTTAGGAAGTGAGCTGGCGTTAGCACTTCCAGGCCATTCGCGGAAATCTCATAAGGTTCGCAATTCATCAAGGGTCAAGATAGAGCGTCCGACGACTCTGTCAAAATGATATCTTACCGCCTTGACCGCCTCCCATAAACCTATGAAGTGAGGGGCACGCGGAGAGATGAATTTCCAGTCCATCCCATCAGACAGACAGGTGGATGATATCTCGCTCACAAAAAATGCCTTTAACGTGGCAAACTCGCTCTTTGCACCGACGAAGTTTGTAGCATTGTCGCTCCAAATACTATGCGAACTGCCTCTAAGGCTAATAAACCTTCTGCGATGAAGGAATCGGTTGTGATGTCCTGGACGAATTCCAAATGTGCCGCCTTCGTGGAGAAAGAGACAAACACGGCGATATAACATTTGTGAGGTGATTCATGCCTGCTTTCCGCTTTGCAATAGAAAGGCCCATTAGTCCACTTCTGTGGCATGAAATACAGGATTAGGCCGTACTCTATCTGGTAGCAGGCTACCCATAACGTGCTCCCAAGTTACTGGCTTTATTCAAAAACATCGGATGCATTTGTTAACGACGCTAGATCCGAATTTGCGGCCTACAATTGGCCAACAACTTTGACGCAATGTGGCAAGCAATGCTTGTGGTCCTGCATGTAAATATTTTCTATGAAAATAAATGACGATCGCCCTTGTGACTGCATGATCCTTGGGTAACAATATCGTATGCCACATATCGTAGTCCAAATTTGAATTCCATTGAATCCGAGCTTTGGCCCCAGTGAGATCAGTTTGCTTTCCAGAGGACACGGCTTGCCCTGGCTGAGAACTCTATACTCCTAGGCAAAGTGAATCTGCTGGATGCTCCTCAGATGCAGCAATGTACCAAGATTGATCTCCTCAACCGAAAGAAGGCCTTTCAATGGAACAGCTTTGCCTTTGCAATTGGCAATGAAACGATGAATGTATGCAAATGGGCGCTGTAACTTATCAAAAGTGTTGTTGAACTTGCAGCTTGATAAAACGTCAATGCCAACGGCTCCAACTAAAGTTGCGGAACCCTGCTCTGGAAGATCTTTAACTGGCTCCAGCAGAGAGAGAGCCAATTCGATGAGCTTTGAAGCAGGAACGTAGGTCCGTTAGCCCAAAGGGAGTGATCCAGCAATTCTCTTGGAGTACATCCTCTCGACACGACCGGGCTTCAAATTGTCGGAACGTGATGCCAAGTCATGTCTTTCGTCATCTCCTGTATTTTTGCGATTCGGTTTTACACAAACACGTTGAACTTCCTCGGGGGCTGGCAAATCCATGTCAACACAATAGACGAGTCAGACCAGCAATGAAATGCGCAGTCGAAATCTATACTTTCCTTGACGTTTAATATAAGCTCAACCAAAAAAAGTACTGCTGAGAGTTCCAATCTTGGAATTGTCAAAGCCTTTAAGGAAGCTACTCTCGACTTGGCACAGAGCAAATGGACCTTTAATTCTCCATTAACCTCCGATCAAAAATATAAACACGCTCCACACGCTGATAGGATAGCATCGCAAAATCCATGCAATTCAACGGAAGCCTGTGGGTGCATTGCGAATCGTAGAAATTTTATGTTCTGGATAACTACCAACTGAGAGGTCAACTTCCCCCATGACGAAAGAATGGGCTCTGGCAATACGTCATCCCAATCCACGTTTGCACTCTATAAGGATTGTAGAAAGATTTTAGATTTTGTAATGATTGGTGTAAGTAGTCCAAGTGGATCATAGAATTTTTAAATTGTTGACAATGGAATTGGTTTGATGGGTCGATGAGTTGTCGGTATTTGAAAAAAATTAAATAGGAGCTGATCAGACGCCGGATCCTAGGCCAAACCCAAGGCCTTGGCGATGTCTTATCCATCGTGTTATTTTATTAACTGTTCCCTGTCGCAGTCAGACTCTCCTTCGTGAGCTCCTGCATCATTCGAATACCCTCTCGACAGTAGCTCATTTACCTGGCAACGAATTTCTCTCACTCTCTCCTGCTTTTGTACGCAATGGTGAGGAAGAAAGAACTGTGGTACCGAAGCTGCCCTCATTTACCTGGCAACGAATTTCTCTCACTCTCTCCTGCTTTTGTACGCAATGGTGAGGAAGAAAGAATTGTGGTACCGAAGCTGCCCTCGTTACACGAGACATGTGACCTAGCTCCATATATTCCCGTAAAAATGCTAAGTACTGAGTCTTCAAAGCTAGGCTTCCCAAAATCGCTTTACTGCGGCAGCAAGTGTGTCATCAGAATGATTACTAGGATCCTTGATGATGGCAGCTAAGACAGACTTATGAGTTGACGCACTCGGCAGCCCTCCAGACACGATCCAACCAAGTTTGGTGTTCTGAAGTGTTGGCAACGCGCTATCCAAATAAATTTGTCCCGTAGCCATTATTTCAAAAAAGAGGCCAGCACCAATTATAAGATCTATTTGATCTGATCGATTGAAGTGAGGATCATCGAGCGATATATTTTGCGGCATTTTCCATGATGTTGTATTTATATTGAAATGGGGCTGATAATCAGTGATACTATTAGTCACGACCGCGGAGAATAAGGCACGATAGCTTGCATCCCGGGATTGCGCCTTATTAAATTTCAATGAAGATTCACCAATCCCAGAGACTAATCTATGCGACTTTCGATGATTGAAATTTAGTTGATTTGCTAGGCGAGAAGTTATAAAGATTAATTGAGACGCCGAGTCTAAGATTGCTTGGCAAGGTATAAATTCTCCATTCTTATTTCTCTCATATATTATAGCGTCTGGAGCTCGTAGCTGAAGCAATAAATGTGTTTGAGCTATACCAATGCAGGGTTTTTCCCACCTGCTGGCTTGGGGTTTGCGTTACCAAGCCTTGATCCATATTTTCCATCATCCTACACCTCCTCTGCAAAAACGACTCCATAGAATCCCAAGTAGATAGATGGTTGATGGACAAATCCTCTTCCCATTCAAGCTTTCGTGCGACGATGTGAATCAGCAATCCATCCAAGATATGTTGCGTAGTGGCCAGGGTACGGATTGCTCGCAGATGCGAATTCATGCAATCGCTTAACTCCCGAAGACCCTTGACTGATCCCTTCTCGTTACCTTTTAACCCAAATATTGCCTGAAAATGTAGAACTTTATTATCGAATCTATTTGTGAGTAAATCCAAAGCCTTTTTATAATTGGCATTCGAGGGCTCAAGCGAACGTATGGTCTCTAGAGCCACGCCGCCTAAGCTTAACCTTAGATATTGTAATTTTTCAATATCACTTAGCTCTTCATCATTTCCGTCGACCGTGGTTAACGTCGCAATAAAGTCCGGCAAATTAGAATAGGATCCATGGAACCGAGCTATCTCCAGATATAGCAATCGAGGCTTCCTACTGTAGTATGCACATATATTGAATACCCACTGAACCAAGAGTACTTTACGGGTACACACTGTAACACTTTGTTGCAGTGTTTACATAATTTAAAGTCCCAGTCATAAACCTAAGTGGTCGAAATATGAACCAATCACTGGACATTGGCCCGCACACAGAAAGTGCAAGTGTCAGCATAAATGCAACACGAGCGGACCTCATGTATGTATGTGCATATATCTCCACGCTCCGAGCTAAGGGAGCATAGCTATGTATTTAAGAATTTACATAACCATCTCTCCGCTGCCGCTGTTGGCAGCGCAGCTACGAGACTTAAAGTTCCTTAGCTGTAAGACATATTGATAATGAGATACCATTATGAGCTAGGATCGGAATGAAAGGCTGCTCCGAAACCATACTGAAATAATTGAACTTATATGAAATAAAGAATATATATCTAAAACAAAAAAGATCAACCATCGTCCAATCATTTACTAAGGGACACGATGCGGAGATATACAGAAGAGTTATGGCTGTACGGACTCGTAAAAACAAAGAAAGATCCGGATGGTTAATAATGTCGATGGATGTTGAATTTGCAGCGGTTGCAGCCGGCAATTGCGATTTGCAAAGCGCCGCTAAACCTCGATTTATTTTCACCTTCACATCCATGAACGCTGTGGAGAATTTGATCCGATGGTTGCTCGCTAGCTCCGCAAAGTCCAATTTTTCCAGCTAAGTCTGTGCGGAATCAAAGTCGAGGTTTAAGGAATTAATCCACTCCAGTCACGCCAGTAATTCAGCTTCATCAAACTGATCTACAGACTCTGCGTTTATGTAATAGTTCATCGAGCTCAATTGCCGTAAAAGGAATTGGGCTTTGGCTCGGTAGAAGTCCACGTCAGTTGGCGGGTTGTTTTGATGCCGAACCAAGTTTTCCGTATTAGACATTTTTATTTTCTCACGCGACAAGAATTAAAATAAAAATGTCTGACCGCTTCAGTAGGTATGAACCCGTTTAATCAGCGTCACCGAGATGCAAAGGAACCTCAACAATGTTGTTGTTGTAAATTGTCTGCCTCGCAACAGAGGATATTTATGAAGCTTAAACGAGAGCCACCTTTGCAAAGCATTATAACTTGGCAAAACACAGCTTTGTTTTAACAGCGCGGTGTTACCGAAATTTGCTTGAAGCAAACCGATTTGTTTAAACAATATTAAGGAGCGAACACCGGGTTGCAGACTCCGAGCCAAAGAATCACGTCGGGGTCAACAAAATGTTTATGGCGAAGACATCGAATTTGCCATCCTTGAGCAATAATAGCTAATGCACAAACAGGTCGATTACATGACGTATTTATTTTCTTGTCTGTTCTCTCGTCGGAGCTGCAACTACCGATCGAACGCTTGGCTTCAATATATATGACTTCAATGTAGCTTAGCTTACATTGTAATGCGACTGAAGAAGAGAGAAAGAAGTAGACAACAAAGAAAAGAGCTAAAAGCGCAGCAGATGCAGCGATATAACTATGCCTGCGTAATTAGGCGCAAGCGGCCTGCTCTGAACAGCGTGTTACCTTTATTACATGCGATAACGTTTCTACATATAATATTTTTAAAGAGTGACTCACCTCTTTCGTTTGATTCTGAACTCCCCCAGAGTGTGTGCCTCGCATTCGCATGGCATTCAAGTACCAGGTTCGTCATTATTTTTCTGGCTCTTTGCAGCTGCTTGAGTACCGGATCAGGCGGAGCCTGCTCGTCATGGGCCATGTATGGCGATGCGATCATCACTCCGCTCCCATCTACTGCCACGAATCTGGTCCGGTGTGCTGAGATTGGGACAGAGAAAGACATTAAAAAGGTTATTTGTTACTATGCATGCTCTCGACCTACCTTCGAGTAAGTACATAGCCGTTTGTATCCTGGGATGCTTAGTCCAGCGACTTGCCCGTCGCCTGGTCGAAGGCCCTGCGGCAGGCAGCGCTGGTTGATCAGTAGGAGGAAAGTTTGGCTTACCTTTATCACCTGTTCCGCTCTGAAGATGGTCCAGTCCTCTTTATGGACATCCGGGTTTTGGGCCTTTTGTGACATCTGATGACCCAGTGCCCCCTGACCACGTATAAGGAGTCGAGGGAGGGGATGGGACCGGTCGGCATGCTAACCAACCTGTCGGTTAACCATTTCAGCCAACTTGGCCTCCATCTCCTCCCAATTCTAATCTTAGCCACACATTCCGCCAGGAAGCTCCTAAAGAACCCGTTGTGACATCTGATGACGCAGTGCCCTCGGCTTGCCCTGCGGGTTCTTCGCCCTCTTAGTGCGCTCTGACTCACTTCCTGTGACCGAAGGGTTCGCCCTTTTGTATTCCTTACATTCCGCTATCTCCGCAAGGAATTTGGCTTTGTCTTCGGCGTCCCGGGGATCAGTCATGCCCTCAGCCCCGATCTTGGCTATCCTGACGAGTACAAAGCGGACTGTGTCGACATTTTCGCCATCTCAGAGGTGGTGCCAACTGAGCCCCACATGTGTAATTTGATTACGACTCTTTTTCGTTGGTCTCCGAAACTATATGAGATGCCGCGACCAATCTCGGCCTCAGCATCTCCTTCTCGTCCATATTTAACTGTGTTTGGGTTTATCCTCTCTCGGGACTTTTGAAGCTCGGCGTTTTGTGTCCATTTTTCATTTATTTTGGCCCGCTTTGCTCGATGTGGCAAGCGCCGCGGGCCAGAGGGGTTGTGGGTCTTTGAAGGAGTCGACTGTGGCCTCGCCCCTAAAGTCCACTTACGACCCAAGGTTGTCTGACCTTGGGAATGATCTGTTCAACACAACTGAAACTACCCCTCCTCCGAGTATTGTCGCACTACCGATGGTGCATAAAGTTACGGCAGATGACTCGGCCTGTGTAAACTATCGGCTGACCGCTAAGTGTAGAGTCGCAACAATAATGGTAAATCTAGTATTTTATCTTTTTTACATGAAAATGAAACTGACCCAACAAGTTAGTACTTTCCACGTCAGCGCGGATTATGCTACAGTTGGCGCTCGATGGCTTGCCATACGGCGGCAGGGATTAGCTACATCGATGGTGTTGCACCTCCACCCGACCAAAATGGGCGGGTCTCTCCCAGCTGTAACGGTCTGTGTCGGTCATCTGGAGGTTAATCCGAGTCGTGGATCCCAACCGACCGGCAGGTTTCGAAGGAGTGTAGTATGCACACGTATTGTATACCCACTGTACCAAGAGTACACACTGTAACAGTGTATACATAATTCAAATGTAGTGTCATAAATCCAAGTGGCCTAAATATGAACTGATTGCTAGTGCTAGGGTCGGCATAATTGTAACACGTACGGCCCACATACCCTATATACCCCTATATACTTAAGCATATAGCTTAAACATAGCCGTCTCTCTGCCGTCCGGGGGCAGCTCAGCGACGAGACTTAGCCTTACTTAGAATTTAAAAGAATAGTGAATCAGAAACGATATAAACTTTGGAGCGGCACCATTGCTGCTCCCACAAAAACAAACAAGTTAATACCAACACAAAAACTTATTTGAAATTACTTTATGGCGACCCTTTGAACTTACTTTATGGCGACCCTCTGAACATACTTTAGGAGTCTCTGGACCTCCGGAGTCAACTGCGTCAGGAAATTACCTGTTAATTTCTGGACCCGCGCCAGTACCCGAAACTGTATTCTCTTTCGAGGACGCTCTCTCCAACACATCGTCGTCCTTCTCTTCAGTGCTGGCTGAAACCTTATGGTTAGGTGTTAGTGACGTGATGGAAAATATAGAATAGAATACGATAAAATGAAAGACCGGCATGCTGCCCGATTGTTAAATGGGCAAGGATTAAGATTTTTACTTTGTAAAGACTATCTACGTTAGAGATTAGGTTGTACAAAAAATTTTAACTTGCACATTAGACTCTAAAATATTGATCCAATTCAAAGGATGTTCTACTTTCGCGATGTACTCAGGGTAATTAGGATCTTGTGTTTCTAAACGTAATGAGGAAATTCAACTGACCAAGCCAGTCAGCACTTTCCACGTCACCACAGATATGGATATTAATAGGGGAAGGATTTGTATGGTTGGCTAAGAAATGTAAGTTAATTAGGAGGAGTCTATTAGAAAAGTACAGTAACCTTTGGTCTGCATCATAAATTAAACTGCGATGCGCTGGAATAAAAAAAAATGTTTTTTTACGATTCGATTCATTTGACGCACTAAAGAAATATATAAGGACTTAGGTCACGTCCGTGGCTCTATTAACAATAAACGTAATATAATCGATCCAGATTAGGATTCCAGTTTAGGATCCAAGCGGATGCCCAAATCACCAACTAAATTATTTTTTCAAAGAGCAGCAGTTCAGAGCATATTTCGCAAGGATGGGAACAACACAAGAAAAGAGCAAACATTAACAACAATCCGAAGAGAATCTGTTTAAAAAAATGAATCGGCAATTGCCTGATTATTATTAAAGTTTGCATTTAACAAAAATCAAAGAAGTTTTTTTTAGGTTTACGCTTCAGTTTAGTGATAACAAAATTATATTTTTACAGATATATCGGAAGAAAAAATAATAAGGATCTCCGGTTTTAAAAGCCCAAAACTCTTAAAATTTTGAACATCTTTCTATATTCCCATTTTGATCCATCACTTAAATTTTTCCTCCCTAAGTATCTTTCGGTGCTCGAAATGGTGATCAATAGGTTAACTATTAAAAAAGTAAAGTAATTAGTATTTACCTCAATTTAAACCGCGTAGAGCGAAAAGTAAAAAGTTTTTTTGAACCGACTCGATGCGTTTACTATGGACGACATACACAAGGCTCAAAAATCAGCATTCATATTCTAAGTTAGGACGAATAAAAGAGGTATATAAGGATTAAGTAACATAAAGGTTATTAAATACTTCGTTCACCGTTTTATAAGTCCAATAGAGCATTCCCCATAGAAGTTTCGGGTTTTGAAATCGAGTTTCCTTACGAGGAAAGAATGGCTAACAAAGTCAAAAGCTTTACTGAAATCAGTATAGATTATATCTGTCTGAAAATTATTTTGAAACCCCTTTATAATACAGAAAGAGAGCTCCAAAAGATTTGTTCTTGTTGATCTTCGTTTAATAAAACCATGTTGACACGGAGAAATAACTGAAATAACTTCAAAGGTGCTGCAAGTGAGGAATAATTATATTTTCGAATAGTCTATGGATAGCCGACAATTTAGAGATTCCTCTATAATTTCTGGCATCCAATTTGCTACCCTTTTTGCGGAGAGGAACAATAAACGATTCCTTCCAAATTATGGGAAAGTGGGAGATTTCTAAGGATAAGGTAAACAATTTCAGAAGGGAATATCACAGGGCGTGATAGGCTAGGAAAAAAATTAGGTTATGTAAGTCGTAGGCATAAGTCTGGTGAAAATTTGAATTTGTTTGTTGTTAAAAAAAATGCGAAAATTGATGTGCTATTGCCTGATCATTATTTGCGGTAATATTTTCAAATGAAAGCGAGGTAGGATTTGTTTTAGGCTTACGTTTAGTGTTAACAAAATTATAAAACTGTTTTGGGTCCTGTGAGAGTTGGGCCGTACAACGAGTTAAATTGATTTTATAACACTGCGCGTTCAGCACGGTAAAGTTTGACCGAGCTGATAATTTAGATGAAAGGGCAGATTGAGAACCGGTGAATTTAAATTTAGCATACAGTCTAGATTTTTTATTTTTAAGTCGGCTCAACTCTTTAGTAAACCACGGCGGTTTAATATAACGGAACACATTCAGTAAAAAATGAATTCATGGCACTGTAAAAAATATCCACGGCAACTGCCATATCAGTGCACATGTATAGATCGGACCAATTGAACTCGTTTATAAAATTATTCAGCCGTTCAAAGTACGTCAGAAATATTCTGTACGTCACACCCAATATCAAGAGTCACATCGAAAGTTGGATGATAAGGATCTACGGGCTGCGTAAGCCACCCTGGCTAATCTAACTCAATGGGGATCAATAACAAAAAAAAGATCGAGCGAGCTCTGTTAGGAATATCGTAGTTGGTTGACTTGAGGCTGCGAAATGACTAGCAAGCCAGCGATAAAGTCATGTTTTGTAGAAGTTTGGAGAGTATTGGTTAAATTATTTGTGCACCAAATAGCCCTAGAGATATTAAAATCAACAAGGACTACCAACTGGTCTCTATCAAAAAATCTACTGGAAACCATCTGAATATCGGAAAGGAAAATAAATAGGGAGTTCCGACAATGGAGGAATGTAGGAACAGGTAATAAAAATTGAGCTACCACTGATAGATAGCTTCACACAAAAGGATTCAACATCGTTGCATTCCTCGAAAGTTAATAATTCTGTCGTCAATGAGGAGTCCACCCCTTCAAAACTTGAATAAACTTCGGAGCGCAGAATCTCCGGCTTTAACCAGGTTTCTATGGGCACAGTTATCTGAAAAGCAAACGAAGAGCTATAAAATACAAGTCAGGGAGTGGGTTAGTTTTTTGGGTCGGGGTTGTTTAGACGTAAAAGGCCATCATTGAAATCTATTGATATAATTTGCAATGCCAGCGAAGCTTTAGGTTTTCCAACATATTGTTTTTAACTTTGTGTTGGTTTGTTACTCGACCTCTGGGAATCCGAGTATTCTTGAATATTACCTTAGAAATTTCTAGAGATTCTTTGATTGACTTTCTTGTCGTGGCGTCAGGTTTAGTTCTAAGAAATTGGCTTACTTTGCTTTAACGTATCCTTTTTCCGACGTACTGATACTAAAACTGAGAAAAGCGTTTGAATGGTTCTTACATACTATACGAAAAACTCGCTCCTTGGTCCAAGACAATCCGGTGTTAATTGAATTGAACTACGTCAAGAACTGTAGTGATAAAATCTTGGACCTTATCTTTGCGTCCGAGTTCGCCAACGCCCTTGTCTCAAGAATTGACCCGATCTCCTATCCTGAAGATGCTTATCATCCCACTCTGGAGATAATTCTTCAAGCGTCGTCTCCTTTACTTCCTAGTCCAGAAGTTGAACCGACAACTTTTCGCTGCTTCCGCAGAGCTAATTTCAATGGCATTAACTCCTATTTATCCCTAGCTGATTGGACTTTTTTGGATTCTCTAGACGACCCCAATAACATGGTTATGCGCTTTTACGATATTTTATATTCTGCCTTTGACATTTATGTCCCATCCTTTCCTTCACCTGACGCGTCTTACAAGCCCCCATGGTTTTCTCGTCGACTATCTTACCTTAAAAACTTGAAGTCGAGGCTTCACAAGAAATTCACTAGGACTGGGTCACAGGTGGACCTTTCTAGATACTTCTCGCACAAAATTCTTAGCCCACAACTCTGTATGCTACAGAAACCAACTAAATCGGTGTAGGGATGAGTTCCAGGCTAATCCTAAGCAATTTTACGCGTTTGTAAATTCAAAACGAAGATCCCAAAATTTTCCTTCTTGTCTTCATCTCAATACTGAGTCCGCGTCTAACGAGCCTGATATACCGAACCTGTTCGCAAAATTTTTCCAGTCTACGTACTCATCCATTGGCTACAATACAACCTCTTCGTATCCTTATTCTCTTCCACTTTCTAATTCCATTTTCATGCCCGCTATTTGCGAAGACGATGTTTTTCAGAACCTCAAGACACTGAAACCTTCCTTTTCTTCTGGTCCTGATCGCGTTCCTAGCTGTGTTTTGAGACACTGTGCTGGTACTTTATGCCGACCTCTGTCAATTCTTTTTCAGATGTCGCTTCGTCTTTCATTTTTCCCTGAAAGTTGGAAGGAATCTTTCATCATTCCTCTCCATAAAAAGGGCAGTAAATCTAATATCGAAAACTACAGAGGTATTGCAAAGCTTAGTGCTATTCCAAAGTTGTTCGAACTTCTGATTACTGCGCAGCTGCAGCACCAATGTCGGTCAATTATGTCCCCCTCTCAGCACGGCTTTATGAAAAACAGATCAACGTCTACTAACCTTCTAGAATTTTGTGCTGTCATTAGAAACGGTTTCAAATTAAATTTTCAAACAGACGTTATCTTCACCGATTTCAGCAAGGCTTTTGACTCGGTAAATCACCTACTATTACTTAGAAAACTTACGCTTCTTGGTTTCCCTGCTTTATTGACTAACTGGATTGCAACATATTTATCCAACCGTAGTCAACGTGTTGCCTTTAAGCGCTCTCTCTCAAACCGTGTTTTTGTTTCTTCTGGCGTTCCTCAAGGGAGCCATTTTGGGCCACTTCTGTTCGGCCTCTTTATCAATGACTTGCCTGAAGTGGTTCTACACTCAAGTGTGATGATGTACGCAGATGACGTCAAACTTTGTTTGCCATTGACGAACTCTCATTCACACAACCTTTTGCAAACTGACCTTAATAACATGCAATCCTGGTGCATTAATAATATCCTCTTTCTCAACAACTCCAAATGCAAATTTATGTCAGTTTACCGGAAGAATTGCCTGCTCGCCAATTACTCTATAGGTGCGTGCGATCTTGAACGCATTTATACGGTAACAGATCTCGGAGTCCTATTTAACCATACCCTTAATTTTAATGACTAGATTGGTCTAATTATTAGTAAAGCTCGAGGGGTTTTCGCCTTTGTTAAGCGATGGTCAAAGGAGTTTGATGATCCTTACACATCAAAACTTCTTTATATCTCACTCGTTCGCCCTATTCTTGAATATTGTTCGTGTGTGTGGTCACCTCAATATGCGAAGTATCAAGACCTTATTGAATCTGTTCAGAAACAATTCCTTTTGTTCGCTCTACGTGGATTACACTGGGATCCACATCGTCATCTTCCATCGTATGCCGACAGGCTAAGACTTTTAAGCCTTCCCACCCTAAAGGATCGTCGAACCTGCCACGGCGTTATCTTTATACTTAAGCTTCTCAATGGTCAAATTTGCTCCACGTATTTATTAAGCAAATTACGTCTCGCAGTCCCTGTAAGGCCTTCTCGTCATTTTCGTCCAATAGCCCTTAACGTTTGTAAGACGAATAATGACGAGCATGATCCTTTCCGTGTTCTATGTTCCATGTACAATAAGTACTATTTTCTGTTACATGTTGAATTGTCCTACGAGTTAAATGTCCAAAATCTGTTAACCTACCTATCCTTACCTCTGCCAACCTGATGTGAGTCGGAGCACATCGTTAAAAAACACTCCCTTTTGTTGTGCAGAGGTAAGGGTACAATATAATTTTAAGAATGGCAGTTCATTGCTATTTTCTTTTATAAATAAATAAATAAATAAATAAATAAATAACACTGAATAATGATTTTCCTTAAAGTATGTGCAATGCGCTACAGGTCGCAACTATGTTTGTTGGGACTGTGTTGTTGTAATTCAGCTGGTTGTTGGTATTAAACACCTCTTTCACTTGTTTGGTTCGTCCAGAAAGACCCTTGACTTTCTTATGCCGAACCCGATCTAGCTATTGGAGGAACAGCTGACTCAACTCCATATATTTTACAGTCTTAATAATTCCCCAATCCTCAATATGGACTTTCGGATTCTGAGCCCGCCTGCAAGCGATCACTCTTTCATGGTTAGTTTGCTCTTTCAACAACCAAAAGCATGCTCTGGGTTTCCTCTCTCTGGCTAATCCTAGCCACACAGACCGTCAGGAAGCTTTCACATAGTGGCACCTAATTACTACTCTGACGATTGATGAAGGCTGTTGCTTTTGGCTGCGAGTCCTACGCTTTCTCAGGATCGTGCTTGGCCAAAGACTTCCTCTTGGCTATGTTGGCTGGAACGAAGCGGACTATATTGACCGTCAGTCATGGTGTCCCGCATTGGAGTCAGCAGCTAGAGCTCCGAAGCTGATATTTAATCATATTTGCTCAAATAGACAAGCGCAGTTAGTCAGAGAAGGTGTGGAGCTTCGTCTTGGGCTCGCTCTAAAGTCAAGCCAACTTCTTTGAAAGGCTCCACTATATTGCCCGCCCGTACAATAATAAAATCTATTTTCTGTGGTAACACGGACCAAATCTTAAATATAATGGTTTTACTTTATGGATTAATCATACCCAAATAACTCTAGCGTTCAATAACATAAATTAAATTTTCCCAACAAAATTTTTTTTTGCTAAATTTTCATATTTACCTAGTTACAGAATATTCGTTTTAGTAATACGTGCCTTAAAATTTTTCAGATGAAAATGGATTAGTTGCCAATCCCCAAGCATCTACAAGTAGCTCTACTCATGTTCATTATAAAACTGAAAAAAATCCGATCTTCAAAATAAAAAACTCTCAAACTGAAACCTCGATACATCAAGACAAAAGCCTGCAACTAAAGAATACATACTTTACTCGTTCATCACAACCCAAACGTCGAGACTTACGCCTTCATCCTCATGCTGTTCGAACTGGTGATTATTATATGTTTGAAGAGTTCGAAGACGATGATGATATGGATGTATATGAAGAATATGATTTTTTAGAGAGAGAAGATTATCGCGCTCGACAGATCCGTCTATCCGTAAGTTCCAATCCACTATCTCACGCCACGTATAATTAAGTTATATGTAAGAAGTTCTATTTTATACGCATGCAGGGTATTATAATTTCAGTCAAAAGTTTGCAAGGTACCTCCGACTGTATAAAGTATAAATTTTCTTGATCAGGATCAACAGTCGAGTCGGTGTAGCCATGTCCGTCTGTTCGTTTCTACTCAAACTAGTCTCTCAGTTTTAAAGCTATCTGAATAAAACTTTGTAGTTAGTCTTTTATATACTCCCACTCGTATATATGTCGAAACTGGCCGGATCGGACGACTATATCATATAGCTGCCATAGGAATGATCGGAAAATTTTTACAAAAAAAAAAAATTATAACATTTTCAGTTTTCAACAGAATTTAATCAAATTTGATACATATATAGCCATTTTGTTATACTCTACAATTTTGTGTAAAATTTTATGAAAATCGGACTACTATATCATTCAGCTCCCATAGGAACGATCGAGATATAATAATATAATATATTAATATAAAATGGCTATACCTCAAATTTGATGAAAATCTGTTGAAAACTTAAAAAAGTGATAATTTTTAATTAATTAATTATTAATTAAAAATATATTAGCCATTTTATATTAATATATTATATTATTATATTTTTTGTCAAATTTCATGGAAATCGGACGACTATACCATATAGGTGCCATACAAACGAATGTTTGATGTAGAGGAAAAATGCAAATCTGTGAATGTAAAACTGCAAATATAATATGTGTAGGTGTATGAAATGAAAGCAGGTATTAGTTCGTGGTTTTTTAACATAAATATATGAAATTTATATTGTATTAATTCCTAATCATCGAAGTTCTATCTGCAAGGTTATATAAGCTTCGGCGTGCCGAAGTTAGCGTCCTTTCTTGTTTTTTTGTTTTACTTTAATTTTTTAAATGTAGTTCGCTTTCACTATTATAATTATCAGTCGAGCTAAGTTTGAGCGAACGGATAAATAGATAAAACACCTTTGCAAAGATCAAGAAATTCACCAGCGCAAATTTGTTTTAAACCATATCTATCCGGAATTTCAATTGATTCCGGTTTTGCCTTCCAAATATGTTTGGGGGTTTTCGAGGAAGATATAAGCATCCATTGAAGATCTAATTGGTTTTTTGCATGAATAAAAAATACATATATTGAAAATGGCTAACTTTCATATTATATTTTACAACAACAACAAGAAAGTAAGCCTACTTCGGTACTCCGAATTTGTAAACCATACTTAATACTTAATATAATAATAAATAATAATAATTTGGACGTTAATGCAATACGGACAGTACATACAAGTGGCCCGTATGAAACCAGGCACGTACCTGTTGGGTTGTTGGCGCGAAAGGAAAAATAAAAAAGAGGACGAGGAAATTAACTACTGTCATGCTGCCAAATTTTTTGCATAAGTAGGATAGAATTAATGTTTTTAGTTTCGGAAGGCTCTCGACGTTAAAGATTAATGTGTAGAAATCATTATAATTTTCACACAATACTCTAAAAGGTTCATGTAATTCAAAATAGGTTCTTCAGTGCTGCAACACTAATGGGATATAAGATCTAGTATTTTTACTTGGTACATGGAGGTTGAGCTGACCCAACAAGTCAGCACTTTCCGCATCGCCATGTATAAGGTTAAAAATAAAGGTTATCCCTAGCATCGTTCTTCGATTGGCTAAGGACGGCAAGTTTATTAATAGGAGTCTACTAGAGTAGGAAGGTAATCTTTGGTTTGCATCCCAATTTAAACCGCGTAGAGCGAAAAGTAAAAAGTTCTTTTGCACCGACTCAATGCGTTTACTATGGACGCCGTATTGAGGGCACCAAACGCAGCATCCATATTCTAAGATTTGACGAACTAAAGAAGTATATAAGGATTTAGTAACATAGGGGTCATTGAATTCCTTCGACCACCGTTTAATAAATCCAAGCACACCCCGGGCTCTATTCACCAAGGTCCAAGCGGACACCCAAATCGTCAACAGTATTAATTCTTTCCAAAGAGCAGCAGTTCAGCGTGTAAGTAGCAAGCTTAGGAACGACACGAGAGAATGTCATTAGCTTTCATTTCGAGCCATTTAAGTTTAATAAGTTTACACGGCACCAACTTTGAAAATTAGTATGATCTGTTTGTACTCTGGAGTTAGTCAAGACTTTGGGCAGGTCATTTATAAATAATGTAAATAATAAGGGTCCCAAATGGGTTCCTTGCGGGACGCCAGATGTAACCCTTAGAATATTGGATAAATTATTCTTAAAGAGGACCTTTTGCATCCTGCCATTCAAATAACTTGAGATCCAATTAAGAAGATCACTTGGAAAACCCATTGAATCGAGTTTTCTAACGAGGAGAGATTGTGAACCATTCAAATACTTTACTGAAATCAGTATAGATTACATCTGTCTGACAATTATTATGGAAGCCCTTTAAAATATAGGAAGAGAGCTCCAAAATATTTGTTGTTGTTGATCTTCGCTTAATAAAACCATTTTGACATGGAGAAATAACCGATCTACAAAGGTGCTGTGAGGGGTGATAATGTTTTCAAATAATTTAGGGATGGCCGACAACTTAGAGATTCCTCTATAATTGCTGGCATCCAATTTGCTACCTTTTTTGTGGAGAGGAATAACAAACGATTCCTTCCAAATAATGGGAAAGTGGGAGCTTTCTAAGGACAAGGTAAACAATTTCAGAAGGGGATAGCACAGGGCGTCGGAATTTTTATTTTTAAGTCGGCTCAACTCTTTAGTAAACCACGGCGGTTTAATCGAGCTTGGCGGATAATATAACGGAACACATTCAGTAAAAAATTAATTCATGGCACTGTAAAAAATATCCACGGAAACTGCCATGTCAGTGCATATGTATAGATCGGACCAATTGAGCTCGTTTATAAAATTACTAGCTGTACCCTGCCACGTTTCTCTGTGGCATATTATGGTTAAGAGGGCACTTCTGAATACATCAAGGTTCTGGCAAAATCATCTTCCTGGCATAAGGTGAAGAAGGCAGTCAGAGTTGTCGCTGGCCGATTCAGGACTCTTTCTTGCACATTTTTTTCTGTGAAATAGACACGTTGACCATTCTCCAAATGGACTGCCACGTTTCTCTGTGGCATATTGTGGTTGAACGCATAAGAAATAAGTCAAACAAAAAATAATCATTTTCAAATTAATTTAATTCTGTAATACTTGTTGGTATACAATATTCTTTGTTTCTCCATTCTCCGCGTAAATATAAAGACTTTTTGGTTTTCCGACTCGTGAACACGCAACATATAATTGTCCGTGTGAAAAACAATCTTCATCCAAATCCAGACCACACAACTCCAGAGATTGACCTTGAGCTTTATTTATGGTCATTGCAAACGCCAAACGAATGGGAAACTGCAATCTCTTGAACTGGAACGGTGTATCTGTCGGGATCATAGGAATCCTAGGAATGAGGACATCTTCACCTTTGAAAGGACCAGTTATGATCGTTGCTTCTACTATGTTGTTCATCAATTTCTTGACTGCAAGTCGCGTACCGTTGCAGAGTTTCGGCTGTTTTATATTCCGGAGCATGATAATCGGCACACCTATTTTTAATTTCAATATGTGTGGTGGCATTCCAGGCAGATCAAGTGAGTTTAGAAATTCATCTGCTATAATAATAACTGCTTCATCTGCCTCCACAACGGTATCTATCGACTTATATGTAATTTCGTCAGTTTCTATGCTTTTTTGGATTACATGATTGAGCTGGTAGACATCTTTGTTCTTGGCAGCGAGAATATCTCGTCCACTGAGCCAATCGTGATTCCTATAATTTATTCGGATATTGGGGAACACTTTTTGGATAAGTTCTTCCTTCGGTGTAACTAAATTACAGAAATTCCCGGGCAATACTATTTTTCTCGACGTCTCATTGACTGGCAGCTTTCCGTTCCCAATGTCCCGTAGCTGTCGTGAGAATACGTCGGCTGAGTCATCGTTCTGTAACTGGACACGCATATTCGTACGTACATGTTTCCACAATATAGAATATTTCAGGCAAGCATTTATCTCGTCAGCTGGTGTCGATCGGGAAATCACAGGCAACGTTTGTCTGAAATCCCCTGCGAGCAATATTAACGCGTTCCCATGCATTGCTCTCAGCCGCTCAGTCTCTCGGAAGGAGTCCCGTTCTTCGTCAGTCATATTCGTAATCTTACGTCTTTTTGCTTCTGTATTGCGAATACAACGACCCAATCTCGACTTTTTTGGTGGCATGACTTCGTTTCTTACTGAACCTGAACAAAAAATAAAATTTGTATCTCCAATTTCTTCTTTCAATATGTTTTGAATGTTTGACAGGAAATGCTTTGATTCAGCTGGCTGCCTGTAGAGGGCGCAGTAGTAGGGGCACGGGGAAACGCTAAAAAATAGATATATTCGCAACCGCAGATAAGCTATCAACATCAAAAGTAGTCAATAACCGAGCTGGAACCTCAACGCATGTTCTCTAAAAATTTGGGCTTAAACGGTTCAGAACTTTTCGAGTCTATGAAGGATGTAGACACGAACAGAGCATTTTTATATATATAGATTCAGCCGTTCAAAGTCCGTCTTGTGAAAACATAGGACTTTATTGGCTGGACGGTCAGAAATATTCTGTACGTCACACCCAATATCAAGAGTCACATCGAAAGTTGGATGATAAGGATCTTCGGGCTGCGACAGAGGCGCCACCCTAGCTAAACTGACTCTCGCAAAATCAGAGACGAAGCAAAGATCAAGCAAGCGCTGTAAGGAATTTCGCACATGGCTGACTTGAGGCAGCGAAATGTCAAACAAGCCAGCGATAAAGTCATATTGTGTCGGTGTATGGAGAGTATTGGTGGAATTATTTGAGCACCAAATAGCACCAGGGATATTAAAATCTCCTAGGACTACCAACTGGTCTCTATCCAAAAGTCAACTGGAAACCATCTGAATAGCGGAAAGGTGATTCCAATAAATAGGAAGTTCCGACAGTGGAGGTATGTAGGAACAGGTAATAAACATGGAGCTACCTTTGATAGATAGCTTCACACAGAGGAATTCAACATCGTTGCCCCCTCTGGCTCTGAAGCAAAGATCAAGCAAGCGCTTTAAAGAATTTCGCACATGGACTTGAGAACTATGAGAAATCCACCCCCGCGTCTGATAGGGCGATCTAGCCGATATACCGTGAACACAGCTGGAAAAACTTCGGAGCTCAGAATTTCCGGCTTTAACCAGGTTTCTGTGAGCATAATAACCTGAGATGCAAACGAAAAGCTATCAGAATACAAGTTAGGAAGTATACTACGAAAGCCTCTTGCATTCTGATAGGAAACACCTAGGGAGAAGGTTAGTTTTTTGGGTCGGGATTGGAAGACGTAGAAGGCGCAGTGGTATGATCAGGCCTGGAAATAGTTGATCCTACAGGCCGCTTTTTCTTTTTCTTCGCCTCGAACTCCTTAACAATGATGTACTCTGGCCTGAAGTTGGGAGAGCAAATAGTGTTAAAGAGCTCGTTAGGGACATTTATTTTGAAAGATGAAATGTCCCTTGCGTAAGAAAATTTGAACTTTTCGACCTTTATCTTAATTTTTTCGGCTCTGGTTTTGCCTTGTATAAAGGCGAGAACATCTTCCGATGTTTGATCAGGGGAGAGCCGCGAGACAAAAATATGTCTCGTCGGTGGAACCGCTATAAGGGCCTTTGGCAAGGCAGATTGGTTATCTGCTGTGCCATTGTCGGCCGGTATTCCGGGCTTAAACCCCTGGGCAGATATATCGTTAAACACGGGACTTTGAGGGGTCAATATTTGCGACCCCCCAGGGGACAAAACAGAAATCACCGGCGGTACGGCCACTCCCGCTGCACATTCGGGTACCGAATCTTTTCTAGCGCTCGATCTCAGCACTCTTGGAATTAATGCTGAGGTCGAGGACTGTGCCGAGGGAGGCTGCTGCTGAGAGCCCGTTGCAGGTAGTTGGGGTCCGTCTACATGCTGCCCACGAATAGCAGATTTTTTTGCGTCTAGGAGACTCATTTAATAGCGTAAGGCTATTAAATTGGGTGTCCAGCGAAAAGAACATATCAGGAGTTTCTCCCTTTCTACATCGCGACAGGCCTCACAACAGTAACGCAGGCCGATGTTTTTTTTTACATCGTCCACCGTCCGAGCTGCAACTCCAATGCACTTGGCGTGCATGACGTTGTCGCACAGCCAGCAGCCGATTGTAAGATCACCTGCAGCAATTGTCTTTTTGCAGGTTTTGATGATATAGACAATATTGTAAGGACATTATAAGGACTTACCACTGTACTTGTACATGAAAAAAAAAAAACAACAGAGCTATGAAGAAAGAAACGAAGAGTCACAGTGAAAGCGAGAGAGCGGGGGAGCGTATGAGATTAGATAAGATAAGAAGTGCAGCGGCACAGCTAAAGCGAGAGAGTGAGAGAGCGTAGGAGATAAATTCTTGGACGTTGATGCACTAAGGTCAGTACATTCAAGTGTCCCGAATGACACCAGGCACGTGCCTTTTTGGGTTAGGTATTAGTAGGCGCGATGGAAAATATAGGACAGAATACGTGGAAATTGACTACCGGCGTGCAGCCAGATTGTTAGCTTGCATGCTTACTAAGTGTGTTAGTATTAAAGATTTTAATTTGGGAAAGGTATCTACGTTAGAGATTAGTGTGTACAAATCAATATAATTTGCACATAGCACTCTAAAAGGTTCATGCAGTTCAAAGGAGGTTCTACAATGGTGCAACACTAATGGGATATAGGATCTAGTGGTTCTACATGGTACATGGAAATTAAGCTGACTCAACAAGTCAGCACTTTCCACATCACCATGTATAAGGTTAAAAATAAAGGTTATCCCTAGCATCGTTCTACGATTGGCTAAGGACGGCAAGTTTATTAATAGGAGTCTACTAGAGTAGGAAGGTAATCTTTGGTTTGCATCCCAATTTAAACCGCGTAGAGCGAAAAGTAACCGACTCAATGCGTTTACTATGGACGCCGTACTGAAGGCTCCAAACGCAGCATTCATACTCTAGGATAGGACGAACTAAAGAAGTATATAAGGATTTAGTAACATAGGGGTCATTGAATTCCTTCGACCACCGTTTAATAAATCCAAGCACACCCCTGGCTCTATTCACCATAGACGAAATATGATCAATAAAGTCAAGTTTTGGGTCCAAGCGGACACCCAAATCGTCAACAGTATTAATTCTTTCCAAAGAGCAGCAGTTCAGCGTGTAAGTAGCCAGCTTAGGAAAGACACGAGAGAATGTCATTAGCTTTCATTTCGAGCCATTTAAGTTTAATAAGTTTACACGGCACCAAGTTTGAAAATTATTATGATCTGTTTGTACTCTGGAGTTAGACAAGACTTTGGGCAGGTCTTTTATAAATAATAAGGGTCCCAAATGGCTTCCTTGCGGGATGCCAGATATAACCCTTAGAACATTGGATAAATTATTCTTAAAGAGGACCTTTTGCGTCCTGCCATTCAAATAACTTGAGATCCAATTAAGAAGATCACTTGGAAAACCCATTGAATCGAGTTTTCTAACGAGGAGAGAATGGTTAACGGAGTCAAATGCTTTAGTGAAATCAGTATAGATTACATCTGTCTGACAATTATTATGGAAGCCCTTTAAAATATAGGAAGAGAGCTCCAAAAGAGTTGTTGTTGTTGATCTTCGCTTCATAAAACCATGTTGACATGGAGAAATAATCGATCTACAAAGGTGCTGTAAGTGAGGGGTGATAATGTTTTCAAATAATTTAGGGATGGCCGACAACTTAGAGATTCCTCTATAATTGCTGGCATCCAATTTGCTACCTTTTTTGTGGAGAGGAATAACAAACGATTCCTTCCAAATAATGGGAAAGTGGGAGCTTTCTAAGGACAAGGTAAGCAATTTCAGAAGGAGATAGCACAGGGCGTCGGCACAATACCTGAGCACACAGCCAGGAATTCCGTCGGGACCTGGCGAATAAACAGGCTTGACACGATGAAGATCTAAAAGGAGAGAGCTTTCGTTTAGGCTAGGACAGAAATTAAGTTTGATTTGGGTATGTCGTAGGAATAAGTCAGGTGTAAATACAAAGAGCTTGAATAGGTTGTTTAAAAAATTTGCGAAAATAGTTCGGCTATTGCCTGATCATTATTTGCGGTAGTATTTTCAAATGAAAGCGAGGAAGGATTTGTTTTAGGCTTACGTTTAGTGTTAACGAGATTATAAAACTGTTTTGGGTCCTGTGAGAACTGGGCCCTACAACGAGTTAAATAGTTTTTATAACACTGCGCGTTCAGCACGGTAAAGTTTGACCCAGCTGATAAATAATATGAAAGGGCAGATTGAGAACCGGTGATTTTAAATTTAGCATACAGTCTAGATTTTTTATTTTTATGTCGGCTCAACTCTTTAGTAAACCACGGCGGTTTAATCGAGCTTGGCGGATAATATAGTGGAACACATTCAGTAAAAAATGAATTCATGGCACTGTAAAAAATATCCACGGCAACGGCCATGTCAGTGCACATGTATAGATCGGACCAATTAAACTCGTTTATAAAATTATTCAGCCGTTCAAAGTCCGTTCTGCGAAAACATAGGACTTTATTGGCTGGACGGTCAGAAATATTCTGTACGTCACACCCAATATCAAGAGTCACAGCGAAAGTTGAATGATAAGTATCTTCGGGCTGCGTCTGAGGCGCCACCCTTGCTAAACTGACTCTCGCAATATCAGAGACGAAGCTAAGATTGAGCAAGCGCTGTAAGGAATTTCGAACAAGGTTGACTTGAGATAGCGAAATGACGAACAAGCCAGCGATAAAGTCATGTTGTGTAGGTGTATGGATAGTATTGGTGTAATTATTTTAGCACCAAATAGTCCCAGGGATATTAAAATCTCCTAGGACTACCAACGGTCTCTATCCAAAAGTCTACTGGAAACCATCTGAATAGCGGAAAGGTGATTCCAATAAAAAGGAAGTTCCCACAGTGGAGGTATGTAGGAACAGGTAAGAAAAATGGAGCTACCTTTGATAGATAGCTTCACACAGAGGAATTCAACATCGTTGCATTCCTCGAAGGTTAATAATTCTGACGTGAGTGAGGAGTCCACCGCTATGAGAACTCCACCCCCGCGTCTGATAGGGCGATCTAGCCGATATACCGTGAACACAGCTGAAAAAACTTCGGAGCTCAGAATCTCCGGCTTTATCCAGGTTTCTGTGAGCACGATAACCTGAGATGCAAACGAAATCCTATCAGAAAACAAGTTAGGAAGCTATACTACGAAAGCCTCTTGCATTCTGATAGGAAATAGGAATAGGAAAATAGGGAGTAGGTTAGTTTTTTGGTTCGGGATTGGAAAAGTTATTCCTTCAGGCTGTTTTTTCTTTTTTTTGCTTCGAACTCCTTGCCAACAACATACTCTGGTCAGAAATTGACAGAGAAAATTGTGCCAAACGGTTCGTTAAGGACATTTATTTTTAAATAAAAAATATACCTAGCGTAAGAAAAATAAACATTTTTCACCTTAATCTTTATTTTATTGGCTCTGGTTTTTCCTTAAAAAAAGGCGACACAATTTTTTGATGTTTGAGCAGGGGAGAGCCGCTAAACAAGTATATGCCTCTTAGGTGGAACAGCTATTAGGGCTTTTGGCAAGGCAGATTGGTTATCTGCCGTGAAATTGTCGGGGCCTACAGCCCTGGGCGGATACATTTATAGTTACAGGGCTTTGAGAAATCAATATTTGTGACACTCCAGAGCAGAAAATAGATATCACGGCACATTCGGCGCCGAATCCTTTATAGCGCTTGATCTCCGAGCTCTTGGAAATTGTCGGAGCCTAAAACCCTGGGGGATACCATACACTTGGCGTACATGATGTTGTCGCACTGCCAGCAGCCTATGGTAAGATTACCTGCTGTAATGGCATTTCTTAGGGTTTTAAAAATCAATTAAATACACAAATAGAAAAACTACACACGCGAAGTCAACGGGAAGTTATGAAATACAAGATTGAAAATTTAAATGAGTATTTCAAGTCTACCTCTAGAATCCCTACTCACTTTCTTCTTTTTCTGATTGATCTAGCCATTTAAAGTTAGCATAACGCAGTGCTTCATTGCCATTTATAGAAATTATTAGCATTCTATCTCCTTACTCGAATCAAAATCTTTAAGATATTTGTGGCACCTTAGCAGAGAAAGCCGCTGTCGCTTGCCACATCCTGGGGGTCTCGATCATCAGCGGCACCAGCGTATCCACCCTGCTCTCTGCTCCGGCTACCTCCTCCAGGGCGGCCCTCTCATCGTCGAAACGGCGGCACTCGAACACTACGTGGTGCACATCCTCAGCAACTCCAGATCCGCACTCCGGGCAACCATCCTCATCATCATGGCCGAACCTCTTGATGTAGCTACGGAAGCAGACATGTCCGCTCGAAACCTGGGTCAGGTATAAATCCACCTGCCCAAGCTTCCGCTCCATCCAGGCCTCGATGTTGGGGACCAGCCTGTGCGTCCATCGCCCTTTGGACGATGGGTCCCACTTCGCCTGCCAGCTCTCGGAGCTCCTTCTTCTGGCCGCACTTTTCGCCTCGGGCTTAGTTACGCCTCCCGGTCCTTCTACCTTCTCGCGGACAAGCTCCCTCAGGGGGACCATGCAGGCTATCACCAGAACGATGTCGTCCGAAATCGTCCTTGCACTTGCCACCTTAACAGCGCACAATCTGTAAGTGGCCTCAACGCCCCGCACGTAGGTCTTCGTCTCGGCTACTTCCGCCCACACCGGCGACGCATACAGAATCTGAGAAGTTACGACGCTCGTCAGCAGCTTCCTGGTGATCTGCTTGGGCCCTGTTGTGTTGAGCAGTATGCGGGCCATAATATATATAGGTGTTGATGGATCTGTGAAAATTACTGCTAAGTAAGTGTTTATATTGGGCTCAAATCAGCTCAAAAATAAATAAATATGCGTATGAAAAAATTAAGTCGGCCTTTTTCTGTCGACCTTTGCACTAAATCTGTGTGGTCCTTGGATAAATGGGTGGATTTCAATTGCAGTTGGAAAATGTTTTGTAAACGAAATGAATTTAGAAACAATTTTGCTGTGGCTTATAGCATTTATTTTGACAAAATTTTGGAAGTCGAATAAATAATATAGGAACAATTTCAGAAATGAATTGGTCTTGATTCAAATTAATCGGTCTTGGATTAGACAATCTTGCAGAGAAGTTTGACAATCTGAGCTTCCTAAAATCTCCTTGTATGACTGGCAGAAATAATGTAAATATCACTAATCTTTTGCGGTGGAAGATGGTGCATGCGTGCTCACTAGATATACAATCAAGCAGAAGACATCCTCTATGGAGAGAAATGGAGAAGGACCTAGGTCTGAAAACCTTTGTTGACGCCGCCCAGGAACTAACGCTGGACGAGTCTGAGGAGGAGTAGTCAACCCGTCAAGTGGTGTTAAACCCGGTACACCTAGTTAAAGAAGGGGAGGAGCACACCCTCGTAGGCTCAACCTCGTCAAACGTGCTAGATGCAACGCTCGTAGTGGGACAGGTTTATTATGGTATCGAAAAGGGGAGACCTCGAAAGACGATCTTTCTCGGACCATAAGTATATACTGATTCAATTCGACTTCAAACACGGATTGTCTTCTTGCCGAAAGCAAAAAAAAGAGCCATATGAGCCACAAGGATTATAGGCCAACAAGCCTCACATCATTCTTACTGAAGATACTAGAAAAACTGCTGGACTTAAACATGAGAAACAATGTGGGAAGACTTTTGTAATGCAACTAGCAAGCCTACACAAAAAAGAAATCGGTGAAGATGGCTCTAGTTAGCAGCCACCATTGAAAAAGCCCTGCACAATAGGATAATCCCTGGAGATACGCATAACTATGGACCACAAAAGACGCAGACTCAATAAAACCGTGGATTCCAAAATCCACGCCGCGTCTGTGCCACATTCGCCGGCGTTGTCGTCTGCGCCTGCATAGTAACGGTCAGCAGCTTGTTTAAAATGCAGCCCCCGCACATATCGCCTGCCCAAGCTCCGGAGAGATCTCCGGATCTAGCCCATCTTCCCTAGGGCGAAGATCGCCCGAGGGCGACCAGCACCAGAGCGCCAACTCAAACTCGGGTCGGTGAAAGTCGGCTGAACAAGATGTCGTCTCAAGGCGATCGAATCCCGCCCAAGTGCTTATTTTGCCTGAAGCCAGCTTACAGTAGAGGTGGTGCGAGTTCGGTAAAAAACATAACGCTTCTGACTATTGAGTAATTCCTACACAGGGAGTGACAACGCTGCGATCATCACAGATCTGGATGTTGGGCGGGCGCTTCCCACTCCTTCCCTCCACAAAGACGAAGAGACTACAGGCGTGTAGGTAGACGGTTGGGCGCAAACGAAAGCGAGGAACAAATAGCGAAGTCTGCCATGCCGCGACATCAGCATGTCACGTAAGAGTACTGGTGAAACCAGTCGATAGCGGATGCCAGAAGGGTCTGCATTATAGCAAGGCGGCGTTATCAGCGCTCCTACTGGAGCATAGCGAAAGCAGTTATCTCAGGGAAACGGTACTAACTAGCCGCGAAGAGATACTGCCTGATAGTCGCTGTTGAAGCACTATTTTTGAGGCAGAATTCTAAAATACGAACTATCCTGCGGAATTCCGCAAGGTTTAGTCCTGGCGCCGTTGCTGTGGAATGTCATGTTCGACGGCGTTTTACGGCTTCCGCTCCTGATATTGCGGTAGTCGTAGTAGAAAAGGAGCTGTCCGGAGCTCAGGACTATTGCAACCGGAGCATCAGCCACATCAGCTCGTGGCTGTCCAGCGTAGGACTACAGTTAGCACCCCAAAAAACGGAAGTTATATTGGTAAGCAGCAGAAAAAAGATGGACGCCGTGACCATCCGGGTGTGTGACGCTAGGATAAATACGTCCAAGGGCATAAGATACTTAATGGGTATGATGATCGACATCAGGTCTTCTTTTCAAGAGATCTTCGCGTACGCGAGCACAAAGGCCACCACTTCGGTCAGAGCTTTGAGCGGGATCATGCTCAACCACAGGGGTCCGAAGTAGGCGACCAGCTTAGGCTTAGGCTTAGTAAAGACCATGGTCTAAGTGGCACCGCTCTGGGGTCACGCATTAGCGACTCCAGCCTACAGTTGCAGGGTGAATTCAGCTCACCGCCTGGCGGCCCAACGCATTTGTAGTGCCTTCAGGACGCTATCCGACCATGCCGGGCTTGTCCCAGCCGGAACTCCCCCACTGGACTTGCTAGCAGTAGAGAGGACGAGCAACCATGGTCAGGCTTCTTTCAGGGACCTGACATCTTGGGCTAACAGGAATTGACCTCGTGGCAATCGCGGTGAGAGGTATCTTCGAAGGGAAGATTTGAAAGATTTGGCAGCTGGATATCTGGTACAGGTCTTAAGCTGCCATGGCTGCTTCAGGAGCTATCTGCAGAAATTCGGTAACGAGAAGTGCTGTAGCTGCACGTGCTGCCACGGAGACAGAAGTGACAGCGGAGTACGTCGTCTTTCATTGCGGGAGATTTGCCAGAGAGCGGGACAATTTAGAGGCCAGACTGAACTTGGATGAATAGATGGAATGGATAGGGTAATAAAGATGCAATTAATTAGGGTCAGTGCATTTGAGAGGACACTTGTGAACAAGTGTTCAAGTGCCCCGACAAGGATGTGGATACGAGTGAAAAAGGGAGGGAGCGATCCCGAGCGATCCTGGAGCGCCAGTGTACGTTCCTACGAACCCTCACTTAAAAAAGGGACGGGGGAAGCAATTAAAAAGGGTGCACCGCAGCGAGCCTGGATCGCATCGATCCCGTTCACGCACGTAGACGTTCACCCACGATCCTCTCTTAAAAAGGGACGGGGTCTTAAAGAAGGTTGTTCACGTCAGAAGGCCCTTCGAGGCGGCCGCGGCGCCGCCTCTGTCCACCGAGCCTCCAAAGCTTTGGCCGCTCTTGCACTCCCGCAAGTCGGCTCTTCGCGCACTGCTCATCGGGCTAGTCTAAGCGCTCCCGCGCCCACTCTTCGATGTTCGCGAACGCCCGCTCCCGAGTTCCCGAGCTTCGCTCGCTGCTAAGCGAGCTGAGGAACGGCTAGTTCGCGCTCCACTTCTCGGGCCCGCTCTCGCACTGTTAAGCGCAGCTTATCGGTCGGGAGCGCAGCCCTTACATTTAAGCTATTTAAGTACCATGTATGCAGCGCAATAAAGCTGATGATTTTCTAATTGCCCACGACGCCCCCGCCTTACTCTTAACCTTCGCTTGCGACGTGGGAATTTCCATTGGGCTACATTTCCAATACAGGATCTTCAGCGGCAGGATCGCCCCCCTCCATTTCAAAGGTTAAATGTTTTATAACGGAAAATCGACGCTTGGATTGAAGGACGTTCACCCAGGATCCGCACTTAAAAAAGAAATTAAAGTGATTTTCGTTGAGAGATACTTGAAAAGGTAATTTATTTTCCCAAAGAAAGTAACCCGCAATCCCCTTCTTGGAAAAGGATGAGGGGAAAGGGTTTTCCCACACTCATTCCATCTGCAGTTGATCGAATGCATGTGATGACACACAATTAGCTTATCTAAATAGGAGTGGAGGGTGAAAAGGTTGTAAAAGGGTGTAACGGTTTCACAGCGAAGACGAGGCTCGCTTTAAAAAGGATGGAAAGGATAAGAAAGTGTCAAGTGTTTGCTATAATTTTTTTTAATTTCGTGGGTCCGCGTATACACAGCTCAAAGAAGCTGGGTTCGGATTTTTTTTTTTTATTTTGAAAACTGGAATCGTTTGCTCATCGTTTGCCCATGTTTGTCCACCCTTTACTTTTTTATGCCCACGTCCAGTTTTGAAAATATTCGACTTTAAATTTTTTTTTTTTTTTTGAAATCACAATAACATCGTTTGTCCACGTTTGCCCACCCTTTAGAATTTTGAAAGACTTTAAGAAGATTTTCAAAATTGTATTGGGAAATTTCGAATTTTGAAAATTTTAAAACTGGAATCGTTTGCACATTTGTTGTCCATGTTTGCCCACCCTCTAAAACTAAATATTTTTAACAAAACCCATAATATTCTGGAATTTAAATTATTTTACCTCAGAAAATTTTTTACTAAAAACATTTCGAGTTTCATTTAATTGTGATAAAATACTTTGGTTCATTGTGATTGAATTTGAAAATATTTAAATTCGAAGAGTAGAAATGGTTATTTCTGTCTTGGGGTTGGGATTGAACTGAGAAATAATTTATTAATCGTTAGCATATATGTTAAAGATTATTGGTTATTTTTTCATTAAAAAATAATCTTTATTGTTTTTAGTTGGATTAAGAACTAAATTAGCTTAAGTTTAAGAATCGTTTATATAGGCTGCTTGGTGCTCCATCGCTGTCACCGTCTCTGCCGCCGTCATTGCTTCCGCTGACGTTCTTTGTTCTCATTAGCTGGTTATGACGATTTGTAACTATTGGCCGCTTCTAATAACCATTGGTCAATGCATTGATTTCCACATTGGCAGATGCCCTAAATATGGTAAGCCACGTGCGCTGAGCTTGCATCTTTTGGGTAGCGATCGTGGTAACACTAATCTGGAAGTTTCCTGAGTTGGTAGTAAATTGAACTTCTGGTTTCTTCACCCGGTTGCGCCATATGTACTGAGCTTGCATCTTCTTTGTCAACGATTTTAGAAACTAGGTTGTTAACTTATATATATATATGCTTTTACCCAACCTCAATTAACGAATGATTGTCTTCGAATGAATCTTTAAAACATGCGTTTATTAAGACAGAATACAAGTATCACAGTAAGAAACATTGAAGGTAGTGTACATAGTAAAATTACTCATCCACGACACGACACTGTTCACTGTTACCAAACACAATCAGAGCTTTAATTGTTGGACCATCCAATTGTGGAAAAAATAAAGTGATGATAAGTCTTATCGAAAGTCCAAATGGCTTAATATTTTAAAATAATTATGTATTTGGAAAGTCTTGTGAAACCAATACGAGGAATGGGATATAACACATTTTCGTCAAATGAAAGTGTTTTGTCACCGAAAGAAGCTAAGAACAATTTCATCGTGATATTTGATGATGTCGCATCCGAAAAACAAGATAATATTCGAGATTATTTTTGTATGGGAGTACATAGGAAGATTGATTCATTCTATTTATCTCAAACGTATACACATATTCCGAAACATTCAATTCGAGACAACGCAAATTTTTTTATAATGTTTAAACAGGATGACTTAATCATGCGTCGAATATATCAAGATCATGTCAACAGCGATATTTATTATAATTCATGTATGTATATTGATATATGTTGTTGGGAAGATAAATTTGGATTTCTACTAATCTCCAAGGATGGTGATATGAAAACTAGACGATACAGAAAAGGTTTCGATCAGTTTATTATTCTCGAATAAATAATAGTATAAGTAGAATGAAGTTATTGAAAAAAAAGCAGTTCAGGATTAAGCTTCATAATGAATACATCGCTGACAATTGCTTTAAATGGAAACATATCTGTACTAAGCGAAAAATTTTTTTCTCAAATTAAGAAAAAAACGTACTTATGACTGTGCTCTAATCGACTTTTATACATTCAATTCTATACCGAATGTAGGTAAGGGGAATAATCTATTTCATATTGGAAACAAAGTCGTAGAAATACCTATTGACTGATATGAGTTTAAGGATACAATAAAATATATTTTTAATAAGCTTACGGAATATGATTTTCATAATAGTGCAACACCAATTGAACAAAAAAAAGAGACAGTATATTTTAATCATGAACGATCAAATGGACGATTATTAAGATTTAATAGGCGTAAATTAAGACCTAATGAAAACAAAATTCACATATCGGATAACCCTTTGAATATTTTAAAAATTAATTTGTCAGATTGTAGTGTAACATTGTTAGTGGATCATATTTGGGGAATAAACCAAATCATGTGCTTCATGAATATGGAATCAATGTTCCGCCTGGATTTAAAATGAACATTACACCACGAAACTTGATTTATTTACCTGTCAACACCAGAGAAATAAACACACTCGAAATACGGATAACTGATCTAAACGGAGAATTAATTAATTGGCGTGGAGAAAATGTATCAATTCGTCTTCACTTAAAATCAACAGAATGATTATCTATATATATAAAAATGCTCTGTTCGTGTCTACTTCCTTCATAGACTTGAAAAGTTCAGAACCGTTTAAGCCCAAATTTTTACACAATATGCGTTGAGGTTCCAGCTCGGTTATTGTCTACTTTTGATGTTGATAGCTTATCGGCGGTTGCGAATATATCAATTTGTTTAGCGTTTAGCGTTAGCCCTACTGCTGCGCCCTCTACAGGCACCCAGCTGAATCAAAGCATTTCCTGTCAAACATTCAAAACATATTGAAAGAAGAAACTTGAAAAGTTCTGAACCGTTTATGCCCAAATTTTTAAAGAACATGCGTTGAGGTTCCAGCTCAGTTATTGACTACTTTTAATGTTGATAGCTTATCTGCGGTTGCGAATATATCTATTTTTTTAGCGTTTCCCCGTGCCTACTACTGCGCCCTCTACAAGCAAATCAAAGCATTTCCTGTCAAACATTAAAAACATATTGAAAGAAGAAATTGGAGATACAAATTTTATTTTTTGTTCAGGTTCAGTAAGAAACGAAGTCATGCCACCAAAAAAGTCGAGATTGGGTCGTTGTATTCGCAATACAGAAGTAAAAAGACGTAAGATTACGAATATGACTGACGAAGAACGGGCCTCCTTCCGAGAGACTGAGCGGCAGAGAGCAATGCAAATGCACATAGAGGAATCAGCAGAAAGACGAGCAGATAGGCTTGAGAGAAAACGATTGAGAGTTAGGCAGTCGCGTTCTGCAGCAGTCGATTTGATTCACTCTCAAAATAATGAACGCGACAGGGCAAGGGTAGCTGAAGCGCGTTTACAGCTTGCAGCAGATCAAAACCTGTAATTTAGTTACATCGGAAGGAAGAACTTATCCAAAAGTGTTCCCCGATATCCGAATAAATTATAGGAATCACGATTGGCTCAGTGAACGAGCGATTCTCGCTGCCAAGAACAAAGATGTCATGTAATCCAAAAAAGCATAGAAACTGACGAAATTACATATAAGTCGATAGATACCGTTGTGGAGGCAGAGGAAGCAGTTAATTACCCTACCGAATTTCTAAACTCACTTGATCTGCCGGGAATGCCACCACACATATTGAAATTAAAAATAGGTGTGCCGATTATCATGCTCCGGAATATAAATCAGCCGAAACTCTGCAACGGTACGCGACTCGCAGTCAAGAAATTGATGAACAACATAGTAGAAGCAACGATCATAACTGGTCCTTTCAAAGGTGAAGATGTCCTCATTCCTAGGATTCCTATGATCCCGACAGATACACCGTGCCAGTTCAAGAGATTGCAGTTTCCCATTCGTTTGGCGTTCGCAATTAATTAATAAAGCTCAAAGACAATCTCTGGAGTTGTGTTGTCTAGATTTGGATGAAGATTGTTTTTCACACGGACAATTATATGTTGCGTGTTCACGAGTCGGAAAACCAAAAAGTCTTTATATTTACGCGGAGAATGGAGAAACAAAGAATATTGTATACCAACAAGTATTACAGAATTAAATTAATTTGAAAATGATTATTTTTTGTTTGACTTATTTCTTATGCGTTCAACCACAATATGCCACAGAGAAACGTGGCAGTCCATTTGGAGAATGGTCAACGTGTCTATTTCACAGAAAAAAATGTGCAAGAAAGAGTCCTGAATCGGCCAGCGACAACTCTGACTGCCTTCTTCACCTTATGCCAGGAAGATGATTTTGCCAGAACCTTGATGTATTCAGAAGTGCCCTCTTAACCATAATATGCCACAGAGAAACGTGGCAGGGTACAGCTAGTATTTTATATTTTTTATTAATTTGTGTATATGTAAATCTACATTAAAAGGTTATGTTTGTGCATATAGTGTATGGGTGTGTTTGTATATATATACAAAAAAAAAAGAACCAAAACAGGAGCAATTTAATGACGGACGTGCTGGTACGTGAATATGAATGTGCCTATGGACTTAAAATATATAGTGACATATTCACAATATCCGTTATGTACCAAGAAATATGAATCTGCAGCGTAGGCGATCCCACGCTGAACAAATGTAAACAATCCACATCCGTTTTTATATTTGGTGTGACTTATCAGTTGCATCGTTTTGAAAAAGGCTTCCGTTTCTAGAAACGGCTTGCTAAATGGGTTTGTCTCATAAAAATCCGCATTTCAGATTTAATAAGAAGGCAGCTCGGGCACTTCCAGTCCGAGCCAGCGTGATCCCGTATGCGGTCAGCGATGCGCGGGCCAACATGTCCAAAATCGGCACAACGCGGTTCTTCCTTTCGAACTTGCGGAATTGGGTGTTGGCCTAGCGCGAGCCGGTACCGGAGTGGATGGGTTGGCTTTGGGCTCTTTTCCAGGCGCAGATGTCGGTTTCGAGTTTCCCTCTATGGGCATGCTCAATTAGGTCCTGACGAAATCGAGGCTGACTAGCTGAAGCACCGCCAAACAGGATAAAAGAACTGCGACAAGGTCTTTACTAGGATGAACAACCCAGTCTGAATCTCAATTCGAAAAAGGTTTTGAATCGCCTCCCTCACTGGTACAATAGTAAAAAAAAACCAAAACAAATAAATCAGCTACAAAAATAGCTGAAATATGGCTGCCAATGTTAGCTAAAACAGATAAACAAATATTCTACCTAACCTCGATACAAATGTGCCAAATAAAAACAAATTAAGCTTTCCTTTTTATACAAAAAGAAATTAGCTAGCTCAACAAAATATTAGCCAAATGAGAAAAAATTCCTCTCTTATTATATAGTAACAGACAATCGGCAAAAAACGGTGGGTATCAGATACAATAACGTAAAGTTACCTGCAAAATGGCTTTAAAAAAAAAGCTTAAAAACCAAACTAGGAACAGAGACCAAAAAATAAAACGCCAAACACCGTGAAACGTAAAAAAAAAACTAGCTGGAAAAGCACCTATAAAATAACTAACGCGTGTGTAGGTCGTAACGCAGTAATTAAAAAAAAAAAATAAATAAATTCGGATAATTTTAAGTCCTCGGTTCTCGAATTTTATTTGTTTAAAGTTGTAGGTGGCGGATTTTGTCTCGTCGGCACTGTTCGGCTGCTCAATGTGGAATGTATGAGTGCAGTGCTTGTACACGCTCTAGGCACAAAGAGGAGACGAAAAAAAACAGACAAATAATGGCTTAATATGCCCTTATGCGGGCGTGTGTATATATGTATCTAATAGCTTTGAAGATGGATGCCCAGCGCAGAATAGCGGGAAGCTTGCTCAATATATGTCTGTGGGTATGTAAATATGTAGGGTTTGCTTCTCAGCTTAGAATAGTGCGAAGCTTGTTCAAAATATGTATGTACATATGTATGTAACAGTTGTGGAGATCGATGCTCAGATCAGCATAGCGCGAAGCGTGCCCAATATATGTATGTACATACATATGTACGTATGTAAATTGCTTTTTCTCTGATATAAATAAAATTGGGTTTCATTTTGTGCGGATAATATATTGTACATTTTTTATTTTTAAATCGAGTGGATGAAATATTATATACGTTTTTTACTTTGTGTATATGGATGAATATATATATAATTTTATTAAAAAATTATGTTAGTTCATATGTGTGTTTGTGTGTGTATATATATATACATATACAAAGGTAGTCAAAAGTATTTACACAACGACCATTTTCATAGCTTAATTTCTTTTAGTTGTTATTCATGTTGTTTTTGACCGTTTTTCCTTCATTGCGTAGATTGATCTATGCAGTAGCGAGCCAAAAAGAATAGGAAAGTTAACGGTTCATTGAAAAAGGCTATAAGTAAAAGAATAGATGCATCTACAGTGTAATGTTTGTTTATTTCTTGAGTTTAATATTAATTTACTATTAAAATGTAATACTTTTTTTACAGACAATCTCATAAGTTACTTTATTAATGGTTTAAAAAATTTGCTTAGGTATCGATGATGGATCGCTATATCCAAAATAAATAGACATATTTTCATTTGCTTTTAATATTGTCCTATGAATCGTTATATTTTGTTTTCGATTTCTTCTTGTTTCTGATAGATCAATTAATGCGATAAAATAATTTAATGGAGATCGGTCAACAGCAACAAGAATAATAACAACAAGAAAGAAAGCTAACTTCGGCACGCAGAAGTTTATATACCCTTTCAGATAGAACTTCTATGAATAGGAATCCATACAATGTAAATTATATATATTTGTGTTAAAAAACAATGAAGTAATAGCTGCTTTCATTTCATTCACCTATACATATTCTATTTGCAGTTTTACATACACAGATTTGCATTTTTCCTCTACATCAAACGATCGTTTGTATGGCACCTATACGATATAGTCGTCCGATTTTCATAAAATTTGACACAAAATTTAAGACTCATATAAAATAGCTATACCTTAAATTTGATGAAAATCAGTTGAAAACTAAAAAAGTTATAAATTTAATTGTATTAATTTCTCGATCGTTCCTATGGGAGCTATATGATATATTAGTCCGATTTTCATAAAATTTTACACAAAATTGTAGAGTATAGTAAAATGGCTATATCTCAAATTTGATCCAATTCTATTGAAAACTGAAAAAGTTAAAAATTTTTTTGTAAAAATTTTCCGATCATTCCTATGGCAGCTATATGATATAGTCGTCCGATCCGGCCCGTTCCGACATATATACGAGTGAGAGTATATAGAAGGCTAACTACAAAGTTTCATTCATATAGCTTCAAAACTGAGAGACTAGTTTGCGTAGAAACGGACAGACGGACAGACGGACAGAAGGACAGACGGACAGACGGACAGACGGACATGGCTAGATCGACTCGGCTGTTGATCCTGATCAAGAATATATATACTTTATATAGTCGGAGGTGCCTCCTTCACTGCGTTGCAAACTTCTGACTGAAATTATAATACCCTGCAAGGGTATAAAAATAAGTTTGGCGGTGAAAATAATTGTGAATTTGTGTAAATACTTTTGACCCCCCCTGTATATATATATTTTTCTTTTCAATCGTATGTAAGTTTGGCATATATTTAATATAAATCATGTGGATTAAATATTTTATATTTTTAATTAATTTGTGAATATGTAAATCTACATTAAAATCAGGACCGATTGATGTAAAAATTTCCACAGAGCTAAGTGTGGCGAGTGAGATGAATACAAAGGTATATTGCCTTCTCATCCATGATCGACTAGTTGAATATACACCATTGAGTGGATTAGTTCAACGTATCGTCTAAAAATTTTTATAGGATAAGATCATTCAATTTTTATAATCATTGGGAGTAGACGTCCACGGAGCAATCAAAAATGATGTCATTGGAAAACAAAACCAAACCCACAACCTCTTTTACAATACATCAACTTGTAATTAGAATAAATAATTTCATGAAAATGTATAAGAATAAAATTTTCCCCGAACACGAGCAATATCTGGAGGATTCGATAAAATATTTCCATCAGAGGATGCCTGATACACCGCTGGTTTCAAATATACATGGACAACATTTCACATCTTGCTCTTGGGCGAATGATAATGTCAACAATGGTCTCGATACTTGCGCCTGTCATTTTTTTAGTGTTCGCTCTCAAAAATCATTAAAAATTATGAAAATGTATGTTGATTTAGAACATCGCTTCTGATATTTATCTTGATAAATAAAATTATAATATATAAATAAATATATATCCATTTTTTATTGGGAAAAAAGGGTTTGGGGATGTATTTTTTTTTTTTTTTTTTTTTTTTCAGTATTTATTTTTCAGATTTACTCTTTCACTTAAAAGTCACAATTCCATATCAAAGAAGGGCACATCTTTTGGTCAATGAAAGAAAGGGTGGTGAGGGTGATCCTTCCTCGAATTTGTGAAAGGATGGGGTGGTGGTGTGTGTGTAAGCATGTACTATCTCATAGGGAAAATCCACGCTCGTGGTGTGCGTCATTCATATGGTTGTACTTAGGTTGTTCCGTTCCAAACATGTACCCTTCTTCAATTCCACCCCCGTTCCTTTTTTAAGTGATGGTCGTGGGTGATCGTCCAAGTGCGCTCGAGGATCGAGCAGAGCGTGGGCGTGGAATTTTCCGTTAGCACCCTTCTCCCATTCCACCCCCATCCCTTTTTTAAGTGAGGATTGTGGGTCAACGTCCACGTGCGTGAACGGGATCGATGCGGCCCAGGATCGCTGCGGTGCGACCTTTTCAATTGCCTCCCCCGTCCCTTTCTTTCATTGAGGGTCGTGGGAACGTACACGTGCGCTCCGGGATCGCTCGGGATCGCTCCCCTCCCTTTCGCACTCGTATCCACATCCTTGTTGGGGCGCTTGAACACTTGTTCACAAGTGTCCTTTTACATACACTGACCCTAATTAATTGCATCTTTATTACCCCCATCCATTGACAGGTTGACAGCTAACCCTCATTAATTGCATTTTTATTACTCAAAGCAATTAAATGTTTTGACAGCTAACCCATTAATTGCATTTTTATTACCCCTTTTGCCGACATCAAAGGTCCCGAAAACCCCTTTTTTATACTACTAATATGTCTACAGGTCTGTCTTTTGTTACTGAGTGTATGGATTTATTATATTCTTTAACTGATTTAAAAAGTAAGTCTGCAAATGTTATACTCTCGTTGTCTTTTTTGAGACATCACATTATTTCGGTTAATGTTGAATGGAATCTTTCTATTTGTCCGTTACTTGTCGATGAATACGGGGCTGTGGTATGTACTGATATCTTAAGTTGGCCTTCTAGCATGAACCTTATTGCAGCCGAGCTTAGTGCTCGTTCGTTATCCATTACTATTATTTTCGGCATACCGAAAGCAATAAGCATTTCTCTTAGTGGATTTTTTATGTCTTCTGATGCTCTTGACTCTAAAATTTTTACTTGTGCATATTTTGAGAATTTATCGATACCTGTTAATACGCTTTGTTTTCCTGTAATGTAAATATCTACGTGAATAATTTCTCCTGGGTAATTGGGGATGGGGGTTGGTTGGATTTCTCCTTTTGGGGGGTGTCTGTCGTACTTTGATTCTTTACAAGTTTGACAGAGCTTAACTATGGCTTGAATTTTCTTTTGGGCCTGCGGAAAAAAATATTTCTTTAAAATTTGCGTTTTGTTTTCTTTTGCATCTCTATATGCTCTTTTATGTTCTAAAGTGATAGTTTCATTTTGCTGTAATTCTGAACTTACGTCTTCTACTTCATTTTGTGTAAATCTTATTTTATATGATTTAAAATATGTAGGGTAAACATTTTGTATTTTACCCATAACTTCTTCAGATGTGAAAATTCCGTTTATGAGTTTAGGGTCAAGTTTGTTTGTCAAAATTGCAATGAGTTTTCCCTCCGTGTAGGACTTCTGTTTTATGTTGGAAACGGAATTTCGAAATTATAAGAGTCTGTTTCTGTGATCATTAAATAGAGTTGGTTTTTGAATACGTTAATGGGTGCTTCTACTGAAAATATGAGATTGTGTGATGAGCTTTCGTCACTATGGATTGTTTCTGATGAACTTATTGAATTGATTTCTGGGGGGGCTCGAGACAATGCATCTGCTACTACATTAGCAACTCCGGGCTTGTACCTGATCTCGTGGTTATATTCACCAATGAGATTCCTCCAGCGCTTTAGCTTTTCGTTATGGTTATTTACGCTATTTGAAAAACTCAAGGGCTGATGATCGGTGTATATTACTATCTTTGAATACCCAAAAAGATAATGTCTTAGACTTTGGAGAGCCCAAACGATTGCGAGCATCTCTCTTTCGTTTGTAGCATAGTTTTCTTCAGTTTTCGATAGAGTACGTGATTTAAATGTTATTGGTCTATGATTTTGTTCTAGCACTGCACCTATTGCATAGCTGGAGGCGTCTGTAGTCAGTTGGAATTCTTTTCCAAAATCTGGATATGCAAGAGTCACATCCCTGGAGACGAGAGTGTTTTTAAGTTTCTCGAATGCCAAAATAGCTTCTTTGTCCAAGTTTATAGCTGTCTTGCTTGACTTAGTCTTATATATACGGCCTTCTTCGCCTCTTAGGAGAATGGTTAAGGGCTTTGCTATTTTTGCGTAGTCTTTGATGAAACGCCTGTAATACCCTGTTATGCCTAAAAAGGAACGTAGGTCCTTTAAAGTTTTTGGTAATGGGAATTTCGTCATTGCTTTTATTTTGTCTATATTGGTTTTAACACCATTCTCTGATATTGTGTACCCCAAAAAGTCTAATTCATTTTTAAAAAAATGACATTTTTCTATTTGGACTCTCATGTTGGCATTTTGAAGAGTTGAAAATACTTTTTCAAGGTTTTGGCCATGTTCTACCTCATCTTTGCTGAAAACTATAATGTCGTTTACGTATACGTAGCAGATTTTTCCTATGTGTTTTCTCAATATGTCGTCTAAAGCTCTTTGAAAAATAGATGGGGAATTTTTAAGCCAAATGGAAGTCTTGTAAATTCGTATTTTCCTCCATTCACAGCGAATGCTGTTGTCTCTATATGCGTATCTTTTAGTAGTATTTGATGAAAACCACTCTTCAGATCTAACACCGAAAAATATTTGTTGTTTCCAAGTTGTGCTATAATTTCGCCAATTTCGGGAATTGGGTACCGATCTGAGATAGTAACATCATTTAGTTTCCTATAGTCAATTACTAATCTGTATTTCTTTTCTTCGGACTGACCGGACTTTTTCGGAACTACCCAAACTGATGCGTTATATGGTGATCTTTATTTGTTTTTCAACTTCTTGTCTTAACTATGTTGGGTATGGGTAGTGTTTTCCGTATACTGGGGAGTCTGACGAAGTTCTAATTTCACCTACTACTTTGGTTGTGTATGGAAGTTTTGTATCGGGGTCAGCAAAGAGATTTTTGTGACTTTTAACGAAACGATTTTAATTTTTGTGATTCGGTCATATGACTAATTTGTGGTCCGATTGTATTAACTGCCTGTGTAATTAATTGATGAATTTTAATCATATTTTTGTTTTCGAGAACTAATGCGTCGTTTTTGTCGTCTATTATTGCCCCTAGACTTTTCAATGTGTCGTTGCCTAGAATACCATGAACAGTTTTTAAAGTATTTAATAAAAAGAATTTCATCGGTGCATCGGAAAGGTTAGAGAGTTTAAGCATAGCATGGTGCGTTATTTTGGTATTTCCTCCGACTGAATTGACGGAGTAAACTTTTTCATTAGGTTTGGGTTTTGGTACTAATTGGTTTTGGATATAATTTTGGTTTGAATCGGTGTCAATTAGAAATTTTAGTTTTTTCCCGTTCCCCATGGTTACCTTAAAGTAGGGTAGCGAGGAACGATTTACTCTAAAAAATGTAGCTCTGAACTGTCTATATATTCTTGTTGATCGGCATCGGCTTGCCATGTGTATCCCTCTTGTAGGTCATTTACGTTATTTTCTTCTGTTAACTGGCTATATTCTTGTTCTGAGAGAGATGATTCCTCTTTTGTATCTTGTTGTGTTGCATTATCTGAGTCTGTGTAAATATTGGTATTTTGTTAACATTTTGAACATTAGCTGAACTGAGTGGTCTTTTCCCTGCATAACTATTGTTTCTCGGTTGGCTCATGTAATTAATATGGCGCGAACAAATTGATTGATCAACATCCATAGGTACTGGCTTTGGTTGTGGCCGTGGGGGAATGTTTGGTGTGCCATAAGGTGCTACCTGTTTTACGAAAGTCTGATTGTACGGTTTGGGTTGATTAAACTGAGCAAGTGGAGGTTTTCCCTTTGTGGATGTTATTGGCGACTGATTCGGATAATGGTATAGGTGTGGATGAAAGCTTTGCTTTGTAGGTACTATACGGTAGGGTTGTGGAGGTTTAGGGGGTAATATTGGTAAATTTCCAAAATAAGGGGTTTTTGGTGTCTGATTATTTCTAGTATTTTGGTTCTTAAGAAGGTGCATAGATGAAGAGCGTGCCCTAAGTCATGTGGTTCTTTAATGGCTAACAATTGTGACAAGTTGCCATTCAGGCCTCTGACAAATGTATCCAAAGCCTTTTCTCGGTACATGACTGTCAAAGATTTCACGGTCTCTTGTGAGACATCTAAGTTACTTTGGTTCAAAATTAGACAGAGTTGTTGATAGACTGTCTGATAGAAGTCAACTATGGTGTTGCTACCTTGTTTAAGGGCATAAAGTTGATATTCTAAAGTTTTTAAGTCACGTTTGTCTGCAAAATGCGCCGTTAGGCATTTCGAAATTGCTGTCCAGTCTAGAGGAGTATTGTATGACTCCAATACGGCGTCTGCTTGTCCAATAATCTTATTGCGAATTGCCAA
This sequence comes from Drosophila serrata, assembly GCF_035046125.1. Lineage (NCBI taxonomy): Eukaryota > Metazoa > Arthropoda > Insecta > Diptera > Drosophilidae > Drosophila > Drosophila serrata. The sequence goes on from NW_028257026.1 coordinate 510,159, forward strand.
AAGGATTCCGAGATATTTAGGTGAACCCATTTTATTTTCATAGAGTTTTAATACCCTAGTGAAACTTTTTTTCCATGATGAATATTCAGTTTTGTTTCCTGAAAAATCTCTAAGCGATCGGACAATATCTGGTAATTTATCTAACTCACTTAAATTGTGTGCAAATTCTTTCTTAATTTCCTGAGCTTCATATTTAGAAAAGTCTTTATTCGGATTTAAAATTTCCTTTACTAAGTTACCGAGGTTTTCCTCTAGAACTATTTTAATTTTTTCCTCAATCTCACTTTCTGTCATAAATAGTGCGTTTAGTCGTGTGCTTGAAGAAGGTCCTGTAAGGTTTGAGAGTCTGTCAACTAAGTCGTGTTCGGTCATTTTGATATATGGACAATTAATAAAGGATTTTGATTTTGTTTTCACTCAAAAGTTGGATCTTAAATAATTAGTAAATAATTTGAATTTCGTTTTCTTATATTTTTTGAGAATTCTTAATCGCTTATTATGTTAATTTCTTTTCAGTGTTATTGATAGAAGATTTTGATTTTTAATTTTGATCATTACTTTTGTTGAGATTTCTTAATTTGGAATTTTGTTAATTTCTTTTCAGTGTAATTATTTTTTCCAAGTGTACTTAAAACTATTCTTACAGTAATAACATTCCTCGGCGTGCTCTCGTGACGATAGACTTGGCGGGTTCCTTTTTGTCCCACTCTGCGGCGATTCCTCTCGAGTGTGGGTCTACTGGGGGGCCTCCATTATACCTTTTCTCACGTTCCCTCCGAACGGGTACTTAAGGGATCACGGCGATAATAAATGGCCTGGTCTTTCCTCCAGGTACAAGTCCTTTGAAATAGGGGTAGCGACTGTTTTTTCGCTCCTCCGGTTCACGTTGTTGGATTTCACTTTTCGCGTATCAGGCGGAGTTATTATACCGAACTTCGGGATTTTTTTACCGATCGACGCGAGACGCGGAACTTGCACTTTTCGAGGATTATAACCAGGTCCCTGTTCGGGCGCCAGGTAAAGATTATTAGTTATTTTTTTATTAAAAAATAATCTATATTATTTTGAGTTGGATTATGAACTAAATTTGCTTAAGCTTAACAATCGTTTATATAGGCTGCTTGCTGCTCCATCGCTGTCACCGTCTCTGCCGCCGTCATTACTTCCGCTGATGTTTTGGTTTTTCCGCTGACGTTCTTTGTTCTCATTAGCCGGTTATGACGATTTGTAACTATTGGCCGCTTCCAATTACCATTGGTCAATGCATTGATTTCCCCATTGGCAGATGCCCTAGATATGGTAAGCCACGTGCGCTGAGCTTGCATCTTTTGGATAGCGATCGTGGGAATACAAATCCGGAAGTTTGAGTTGGTAGTAAATTGAACTTCTGGTTTCTTCACCCGGTTGCACCATATGTACTGAGCTTGCATCTTCTTTGTCAACGATTTTAGAAACTAGGCTGTTAACTTATATATACATATACAAAGGTAGTCAAAAGTATTTATACAACGACCATTTTCATAGCCAAATTCCTTATAGTTGTTTTTCGTGTTGTTTTTGACCGTTTTCCCTTCATTGCGTAGATTGATCTATGCAGCAGCGAGCCAAAAAGAATTGGAAAGTTAACGGTTCATTGAAAAAGGCTATAAGTAAAAGAATAGATGCATCTACAGTGTAATGTTTGTTTATTTCTTGAGTTTAATATTAATTGACTATTAAAATGTAATATTTTTTTTTAGTGACAATCCATAAGTTACTTTATTAATGGTTTATAAAATTTGCTTAGGTATCGATGATGGATCGCTATATCCAAAATAAATAGACATATTTTCATTTGCTTTTAATATTGTCCTATGAACCGTTATATTTTGTTTTCGATTTCTTCTTGTTTCTGATAGATCAATTAATGCGATAAAATAATTTAATGGAAATCGGTCAACAGCAACAAGAATAATAACAAAAATAAGTTTGGCGGTGAAAATAATTGTGAATTTGTGTAAATACTTTTGACCCCCCCTGTATATATACATTTTTCTTTTCAATCGTATGTAAGTTTGGCATATACTTAATACAAATCATGTGGATTAAATCTATATATATATAAATGCTCTGTTCGTGTCTACATCCTTCATAGACTTGAAAAGTTCTGAACCGATTAAGCCCAAATTTTTAGAGAACATGCGTTGAGGTTCCAGCTCGGTTATTGTTTACTTTAGATGTTGATAGCTTATCTGCGGTTGCGAATATATCAATTTTTTTAGCGTTTCCCCGTGCCCCTACTGCTGCGCCCTCTACAGGCAGCCAGCTGAATCAAAGCATTTCCTGTCAAACATTCAAAACATATTGAAAGAAGAAATTGGAGATAAAAATTTTATTTTTTTGTTCAGGTTCAGTAAGAAACGAAGTCATGCCACCCAAGAAGTCGAGTTTGGGTCGTCGTACTCGCAATACAGGAGCAAACAGACGTAAGAAAACGAATATGACTGACGAAGAACGGGCAATGCAGATGCACAACGAGGAATCAGCAGAAAGACGAGCAGATAGGCTTGAGCGAAAACGATTGAGAGTTAGGCAGTCGCGTTCTGCAGAAATCGATTTGATTCCCTCTCAAAATAATGTACGACAGGGCAAGGGTAGCTGAAGTGCGTTTACAGTTTGCAGCAGATCAAAACCTGCAATACAATCGTCTTGCATTCAGATATAATCCAACTGTTGATTACAGCTCGAATTGCAATGTCGTTATTGGCCGGATGCATCAGGTCTGCATATACTGTCAGGCTCCTTCGATTGAATCAGACGAAACTTCGGTCCGAGGAATATATCCATTTGCGGTATGCTGTGATGAATGACCGTAATACAACTAACGTTTGAAAGCTCACGATTTTGCCATCCTCATACATAGGTAGTCCACGCCACATGCATATTCATGCAATTCATTCAAGATGCCATGGCATATGTTCGTTGCTACGGCCGTCCAGATTTATTTATCACCTTCACATGCAATCCAGCTTGGGACGAGATAGTACAGCTGTTATTTCCAGGACAATCATATAGGGATAGGCATGACATCACAGCCCAAAGCTTAAGTCACTGATGAATTTCATTGTGGAAACATGGAGTTTTTGGATCTGTGTGGTGCTGGATATATTCAGTAGAATGGTAGAAGAGAGGATTGCCGCATGCGCACATACTGATTTGGCTGTATGATAAAATTACTCCAGACGAAATCGACGATGTTATATGCGCTGAGATTCCACGGGCCGAGATTGATACGGATTTGCATAAAGTTGTCATCAAGAACATGATCCATGGCCCTTGTGGTACCCTCAACCCATGTTCACCATGAATGGTAGACGGGAAGTGTTCCAAGCGATATCCTCGAGCATTTACAGCCAACACCGTAACAGGGGACGATGGATATCCTCTGTATGGGAGACGGTCAACTGAAGATGGAGGGACTTCGGCAACTTTAAACATGAGAATTGGTGATATTGAGGTAGACAGTCGTTGGGTGGTTCCATACTCACCACTATTATCAAAATCATACAAAGCGCACATCAACGTAGAATATTGCAATTCCGTGAAATCGATTAAATATATCTGCAATATGCCACAGAGAAACTTGTCAGGGTACAGCTAGTTCATTATAAAAAGATAATACGTATCTCCTTTGATAACATTATTAAACTTACAGTTGAAGTAAAAGCATTATCATCTTCATCCTCAAAATCATCATCGTCAACCTGAGGTTCTTCAAAACAACGTTCTACTCTCACATTAAAAAATAAATTGATTTCAAAATCATTGGGACTTACTATTAAATAAAAATTACAAGTATTATTCAAATGAATCAGATTTTTTATGTTCAAGAAAAACCTGTCAATGATGAAACCAATTTTAAAAAAGAAATTCACACTTATTATACATATCAACAAAACTTCGAGTGTGAACTGGATAGGACACGGTTAACGGGAATTACAACAACTATTAAGAACTTTCTCTCAGTCGGCATTGCTATACATAACATATGTTGAAAGATCCCCCACACCGTTACATAGACAGTGCTAAAATTAAAATGTTTAATGTAGTGAAAAGTGGAGCTACTCTCCCATTCGCATCATATCTGGAATGTAAGTTTTCTGAAAATAGAAAACGCCCACGTTTTGCTGCCATTGCATTTACGTCAAATGGACAGCTAATTACAAAACATTTGGGAAATGCAAATTTATATCTAAATTCTGAAGTGTATCCCTATGAGGATTTGAATCTGTATATATAAAAATAAAAATTTTGACACAACATGCGTTGAGGTTCCAGCTCGGTTATTGTCTACTTTTGATGTTGATAGCTTATCTGCATTTGCGAATATATCAGTTTTTTCGCGTTTCCCCGTGCCCCTACTGCTGCGCCCTCTACAGGCAGCCAGCTGAATCGAAGCATTTCCTGTCAAACGTTCAAAACATATTAAAAGAAGAAATTGGAGATAAAAATTTTATTTTTTTGAAACGAAGTCATGCCACCCAAGAAGTCGAGTTTGGATCGTCGTACTCGCAATACAGAAGCAAACAGACGTAAGATTACGAATATGACTGAAGAAGAACGGGCCTCCATCCGAGAGACTGAGCGGGTGAGAGCAGTGCAGATGCACAACGCGGAATCAGCAGAAAGACGAGCAGATAGGCTTGAGAGAAAACGATTGAGAGTTAGGCAGTCGCGTTCTGCAGCAATCGATTTGATTCACTCTCAAAATAATGAACGCGACAGGGCAAGGGTAGCTGAAGCTTGGATGCTCCAGGAGGAACGGGGATAACATTCCTCATTACATTGATTTTGGCTACGGTTCGAGCTAACAAGGACATAGCTTTAGCTCTTGCTTCATCTGGAATCGCTGCGACATTGTTACCTGGTGGGAGGACTGCTCATTCAGCGCTGAAGTTGCCGTTGAACATGCAAATCATCGAGACTCCTACGTGGAACATTTCCAGAGCATCTGGCATGGGAAAAGTATTGCAATGATGTAAACTCATTGTTTGGGATGAATGCACAATGGCACACAAAAAATCGCTGGAGGCTCTCGATCGATCATTGCGGGATTTGCATGGAGCTGTCCAACTATTTGGGAATACGTTAATATTGCTCGCAGGGGATTTCAGGCAAACGTTGCCTGTGATTTCCCGATCGACACCAGCCTAAAATATTCTATATTGTGGCAACATGTACGTACATTACAGTTGAAGACAAATATGCGTGTCCAGTTACAGAACGATGACTCAGCCGACGTATTCTCACGACAGCTACTGGACATTGGGAACGGAAAGCTGACAGTCAATGAGACGTCGAGAAATATAGTATTGCCCGAGAATTTCTGTAATTTACTTACATCGAAGGAAGGACTTATCCAAAAAGTATTCCCCGATATCCGAATAAGTTATAGGAATCACGATTGGCTCAGTGGACGAGCGATTCTCGCTGCCAAGAACAAAGATGTCTACCAGCTCAATCATGTAATCCAATCCAGCATAGAAACTGACGAAATTTCATATAAGTCGATAGACCCCGTTGTGGAGGCAGAGGAAGCAGTTAATTACCCTACGGAATTTCTAAACTCACTTGATCTGCCTGGAATGCCACCACACATATTGAAATTAAAAATAGGTGTGGCGATTATCATGCTCCGAAATATAAATCAGCCGAAACTCTGCAACGGTACGCGACACGCAGTCAAGAAATTGATGAACAACGTAGTAGAATCAACGATCATAACTGGTCCTTTCAAAGGTGAAGATGTCCTCATTCCTAGGATTCCTCTGATCCCGACTGATACACCGTTTCAGTTCAAGAGATTGCAGTTTCTCATTTGTTTTACGTTCGCAATGACCATTAATAAATACCAGAATGAGTCTGTAAAATCAGGACCGATTGATGTAAAAATTTCCACAGAGCTAAGTGTGGCGAGTGAGATGAATACAAACGTATATTGCCTTCTCATCCATGATCGACTAGTTGAATATACACCATTGAGTGGATTAGTTCAACGTATCGTCTAAAAATTTTTAGAGGATAAGATCATTCAATTTTTATAATCATTGGGAGTAGACGTCCACGGGGCCATCAAAAATGATGTCATTAGAAAACAAAACCAAATCCACAACCTCTTTTACAATACATCAACTTGTAATTAGAATAAGTTATTTCATGAAAATGTTAAAGAACAAAATTTTGCCCGAACACGGGGAATATCTGGAGGACTCGTTAAAAAATTTCTATAAGAGGACCGCTGGTTCCAAATATACATGGACAACATTTCACATCTTGCTGTTGGGCGAGTGATAATGCCAACAATGGTGTCGATACGTGCGCCAGCCATTTTTTTAGTGTTCGCTCACAAGAATCATTAAAAATTATGAAAATTTATGTTAATTTAGAACATCGCTTGTGATATTTATATTTGATAAATAAATTTATAATATGTAAATCAATATATATGTTTTTTTTTTTCATTGGGAAAAAGGGTTTGGGGACTTCATCACTCAAAAGACACAAATCCATATCAAAGAAGGGTACTTCCTCTGGTCGAAGAAAGAAAGGGTGGTGAGGGTGATCCTTCCTCGAATTTTTGAAAGGATGGGGTGGTGTGTGTGTGTAACCATGTGCTATCTCATAGGGAAAATCACACGCTCGTGGTGAGCGCCATTCATATGTTTGTACTTTGGTTATTTTGTTACAAGACTTGTACCCTTACTCAATTGCATGTAACTTCCCTTTTTTAAGTGACGATCGTGGGTGAACGTCCTTCAATCCGAGCGTGGATTTTCCGTTACAAAACATGTAATCTTCTAGGTCTAGGATCGCTCACTCTTTTTCGCACTCGTATCCACATCCTTGTCGGTTCGCTTGTTAACTTTTACATGCACTGACCCTAATTAATTGCATCTTTATTACCCCATCCATTGACAGGTTGACAGCTAACCCTTAAATCGCTTAAAATTTTGACAGCTAAGCCATTAATTGAATTTTTATTACCCTTTTTGCCGACATCAAAGGTCCCGAAAATCGGATATTCTTACTTCTAGCAGCTCCCTGCATAAATCCCTGACATTTAAATTTGTTAAATATTCATATATACAGCCAGAAAACATTCTGCTGCTCTATGTAAATACTATCAAATTCATAATAAATGTAGTGGTGTTGAATCTCGGACAGTGGACGATGTCAAGCCTGTCGCGATGAGAAATAGGAGATGCCGTCTTTCATACGACAAACCAAGGGCTGTTTTAAAGACATTTTATCAAGTTTTCGAAAAACTGATGAAATGCTTTTGGCGCTGTAAACCCAATTTAATACCCTTACCCTATTGAATGAGCCTCGGAGGCGCCAAGAACCACTATTGGTGGACAGCATATAGGCTGCTACGGGCTCTCAGCAGCAGCCTACTTCGGCACAGCCCTCGACCTCAGCATTAAATCTAAGGGTGCTAAGATCGAGCGCTAAAAAAGATTCGATGCCCGAATTTGTCGCGGAAGTGCCCGTGCTGCCGGTAATTTCCGTGTTGACCTGTTAAGGGTCTCAAATGTTGCCAGCTCAGAGACCCGTTAATTCTATAGACCAGGACGTCTGGCTCGGACTACCTACCGAAAACTGCACGGCAGATAATCTGTCATTCCAAAAGACTCTTTACCAGTCCCACCCACGAGACATATTTTTGTTTCGCGGCTCTCCCCTCCCCAAACACCGGAAGATGTAATCGCCTTTATCCAAGGCAAAACCAGAGACGACAAATTAAAAATAAAGATGGAAAAATTAAAATTTTCTAATTCTACGAATGACACTATTTGCACTACCAATTTCTGGACAGAGTACATTGTTATCAAGGAGTTCGAAGCTAAGCTAAGAAAAAGCGGCTTGTAGGAATAAGTCTTCCTAGGCCCAAGCAGACCACTGTTCAAAAGTTAAATATAAAAAAACACAAACAAGAAAGGAAACTATGTTTAACACGATGTAGCTTGTATAATTCCAGATTGCAATTGGATCATTTATTATTAACTAATTAAAAAAACTTAGAAGAACTGTCTAATTGTATTACAATCACCCATACATACTATACTTGCAGTTTAAAGTTACAGTTTAGCAATTTCTTCTCCTTAACGATTGTTTCTATGACTGTTTAATATTATACTCGTCCGATATTCAAATAAAAGCCGAAATGATAAAACATTAATAACAGCTGCAGCTTTGAGTAGATGAAAATATTTTTAAAATCATCGAAGTTATAGTTACGTTTATACTCTTACATGGTATTATAATTTTAGTCAGAAGCTTGCAACCCACTTAAAGACACCAAAAATTTTGAATTTCCCAATGTATGTTCCAATTGCATACAGTTCTGGTAATAATTCCATAAATCTACCAGCAAGATCCTATGTGGTCCGTTTAGTGAATACAAATAGTGCTGATAAATTAATAAATATTAATGATTTAAAATATGAATAGCTTTCAAACTACGAAATAGTTTAAACTTATCCCAAATTAAGAGAAATAACTATTTTATCGCAACTAACCAAAATCTATTCAACACAATTGAAAAATATTCGGATTCGAAATAGAATCAAAAATCACAAATAATTTTTACAACTAAACGCTAAGATGAGATAAGCTCATTGTCAAAAAGACGATATACATGTGCAAATACAAGAAATTAATCGACAATAAAATAGTCAACCCGTCTGTATCCCCATACAATAGCCCACTTTTGTTTGTTCCGACGAAATCTCTCCCTGGTTCTGAAAAGATGGCGATATCGGGATCGTTTACTAAAGGCGAAAGTAATAAAAGCACAACACAACAAGAAGTGGCTCACATTTTTGAGACACAAATGCACAGATATTGGGATCTTTTGTTAAGGCGAAAGTAATAAAAGCACAACAGAAGAAGAATTGGCAGCAATTCATAGGCCAATATCTTATTTTAGTCCATATGTTTATGGTAAACAATTCACTGTCAAATCTGATCACAGACCACTCACATTCCTGGTCTCTTTTAAAAATCCAAGCTCTAAGTTCTGTGCAGAAAAAGTAGAATTGCCTGTGCAATCTCTACTAAAAGCTTCAAAGTACAACTTCCCATTGGTTTGTAGCTTAACGCTTTCAAGTGTTGTGCCGTGCCCTGCCCCGTGTTTCCTTCAGTAATTGCTTGCCTGTCACATTAAGACAGTAACTTAATGTCACTTACAAACAATTCTATCGGCATTATATTCTGGATAAAATTTAGGTCAGCCGCGGGGCCGCTCCCTCGGCTCATTGTATTGTAAGTTTCGAGTTGTTATAAATACTCGTTAGTGCCGGCCACTATCCTAGGGCGCCGTAAGTTAGTATTGGCCGAACCACCGCTGTGTAGAACCATATAAATATATTTGGATGTATCCAAAACATTTTCCTGCAGAACTCGAATGCAATGCATGCTTTTCTGACTCTCTCGGCAACGTTTTTTTCCTTGCGAGGTTTGAGTGCAGTAACACTCCTATATACCTTGACTGCTTTGCTAGTTTTAACTCTGTGACGCAGACGCTCCAGAAGAGCGGTGGAGGTTATGGGGGTAGTGGTGTTGATACCTAGTCTTCAGGTTTATCTTCAAATAATATTCCAACCACTGATATCCATAGATATTATTTTTTTCTTGGACGTTGATGCACTAAGGTCAGTACATTCAAGTGGCCCGTATGACACCAGGCACGTGCCTGTTTGGGTTAGGTGTTAGTAGGCGCGATGGAAAATATAGGACAGAATACGAGGAAAATTGAACTACCGGCGTGCTGCCAGATTGTTAGCTTGCATGCTTACTAAGTGTGTTAGTATTAAAGATTTTAATTTGGGAAGGGTATCTACGTTAGAGATTAGTGTGTACAAATCATTATAATTTGCACATAACACTCTAAAAGGTTCATGCAGTTCAAAGGAGGTCCTACAGTGGCGCAACACTAATGGGATATAGGATCTAGTGGTTCTACATGGTACATGGAAATTAAGCTGACTCAACAAGTCAGCACTTTCCACATCACCATGGATAAGGTTAAAAATAAAGGTTATCCCTAGCATCGTTCTACGATTGGCTAAGGACGGCAAGTTTATTAATAGGAGTCTACTAGAGTAGAAAGGTAATCTTTGGTTTGCATCCCAATTTAAACCGCGTAGAGCGAAAAGTAAAAAGTTCTTTTGAACCGACTCAATGCGTTTACTATGGACGCCGTACTGAGGGCTCCAAACGCAGCATCCATATTCTAGGATAGGACGAACTAAGGAAGTATATAAGGATTTAGTAACATAGGGGTCATTGAATTCCTTCGACCACCGTTTAATAAATCCAAGCACACCCCTGGCTCTATTCACCATAGACGAAATATGATCAATAAAGTCAAGTTTTGGGTCCAAGCGGACGCCCAAATCGTCAACTGTATTAATTCTTTCCAAAGAGCAGCCGTTCAGCGTGTAAGTAGCAAGCTTAGGAGCGACACGAGAGAATGTCATTAGCTTGCATTTCGAGCCATTTAAGTTTAATAAGTTTACACGGCACCAAGTTTGAAAATTATTAAGATCTGTTTGTAAATCCGACTGGCAGGCAACGTCGTTGTATTGCACGCAAAGCTTGACGTCATCCGCGTACATAAGTACTCTGGAGTTAGTCAATACTTTGGGCAGGTCATTTATGAACAATGTAAACAATAAGGGTCCCAAATGGCTTCCTTGCGGGACACCAGATGTAACCCTTAGAACATTGGATAAATTATTCTTAAAGAGGACCTTTTGCGTCCTGCCATTCAAATAACTAGAGATCCAATTAAGAAGATCACTTGGAAAACCCATTGAATCGAGTTTTATAACGAGGAGAGAATGGTTAACAGAGTCAAATGCTTTACTGAAATCAGTATAGATTACATCTGTCTGACAATTATTATGGAAGCCCTTTATAATATAGGAAGAGAGCTCCAAAAGATTTGTTGTTGTTGATCTTCGCTTCATAAAACCATGTTGACATGGAGAAATAACCGATCTACAAAGGTGCTGTAAGTGAGGGGTGATAATGTTTTCAAATAATTTAGGGATGGCCGACAACTTAGAGATTCCTCTATAATTGCTGGCATCCAATTTGCTACCTTTTTTGTGGAGAGGAATAATAAACGATTCCTTCCAAATAATGGGAAAGTGGGAGGTTTCTAAGGACAAGGTAAACAATTTCAGAAGGGGATAGCACAGGGTGTCGGCACAATACCTGAGCACACAGCCAGGAATTCCGTCGGGACCTGGCGAATAAACTGGCTTGACACGATGAAGATCTAAAAGGAGAGAGCTTTCGTTTAGGCTAGGACAGAAAATTAAGTTCGATTTGGGTATGTCGTAGGAATAAGTCTGGTATATATACGAAGAGCTAGAATAGGTTGTTTGAAAAAACTGCGAAAATAGATCGGCTATTGCCTGATCATTATTTGCGGTAGTATTTTCAAATGAAAGCGAGGAAGGATTTGTTTTAGGTTTACGTTTAGTGTTAACGAAATTATAAAACTGTTTTGGGTCCTGTGAGAACTGGGCCCTACAACGAGTTAAATAGTTTTTATAACACTGCGCGTTCAGCACGGTAAAGTTTGACCGAGCTGATAAATAATATGAAAGGGCAGATTGAGAACCGGTGATTTTAAATTTAGCGTACAGTCTAGATTTTTTATTTTTAAGTCGGCTCAACTCTTTAGTAAACCACGGCGGTTTATTCGAGCTTGGCGGATAATATAACGGAACACATTCAGTAAAAAATGAATTCATGGCACTGTAAAAAATATCAACGGCAACTGCCATGTCAGTGCACATGTATAGATCGGACCAATTGAACTCGTTTATAAAATTATTCAACCGTTCAAAGTCCGTTTTGCGAAAACATAGGACTTTATTGGCTGGACGATCAGAAATATTCTGTACGTCACACCCAATATCAAGAGTCACATCGAAAGTTGGATGATAAGGATCTTCGGGCTGCGTCAGAGGCGCCACCCTTGCTAAACTGACTCTCGCAGGATCAGAGACGAAGCAAAGATCGAGCCAGCGCTGTAGGGAATTTCGAACATGGTTGACTTGAGACAGCGAAATGTCAAACAAGCCAGCGATAAAGTCATGTTGTGTAGGTGTATGGAGAGTATTGGTGGAATTATTTGAGCACCAAATAGCACCAGGGATATTAAAATCTCCTAGAACTACCAACTGGTCTCTATCCAAAAGTCTACTGGAAACCATCTGAATAGCGGAAAGGTGATTCCAATAAATAGGAAGTTCCGACAGTGGAGGTATGTAGGAACAGGTAATAAAAATTGAGCTACCTTTGATAGATAGCTTCACACAGAGGAATTCAACATCGTTGCATTCCTCGAAGGTTAATAATTCTGACGTGAGTGAGGAGTCCACCGCTATTAGAACTCCACCCCCGCGTCTGATAGGGCGATCTAGCCGATATACTGTGAACACAGCTGGAAAAACTTCGGAGCTCAGAATCTCCGGCTTTAACCAGGTTTCTGTGAGCACAATAACCTGAGATACAAACGAAAGGCTATCAGAATACAAGTTAGGAAGCTTACTACGTAAGCCTCTTGCATTCTGATAGGAAATACCTAAGGAGTAGGTTAGTTTTTTGGGTGGGGATTGGAAGACGTAGAAGGTGCAGTGGTAATTTCAGGCCTGGGAAGAGTTATTCCTACAGGCCGCTTTTTCTTTTTCTTCGCCTCGAACTCCTTAACAACTATGTACTCTGGCCAGAAGTGGGGAGAGCAAATAGTGTTAAAGAGCTCGTTAGGGACATTTATTTTGAAAGATGAAATGTCCCTTGCGTAAGAAAATTTGAACTTTTCCACCTTTATCTTAATTTTTTCGGCTCTGGTTTTGCCTTGTATAAAGGCGAGAACATCTTCCGATGTTTGGTCAGGGGAGAGCCGCGAGACAAAAATATGTCTCGTTGGTGGAACAGCTATAAGGGCTTTTGGCAAGGCAGATTGGTTATCCGCCGTGCCATTGTCGGCCGGTATTCCGGGCCTAACACCCTGGGAAGATATATTTATGTGAACGGGACTTTGAGGGGTCAATATTTGCGACCCCCCAGGCGATAGAACAGAAATCAACGGCGGTACGGGCACTCCCGCTGCACATTCGGATACCGAATCTTTTCTAGCGCTCGATCTCAGCACTCTTGGAATTAATGCTGAGGTCGAGGCCTGTGCCGAGGGAGGCTGCTGCTGAGAGCCCGTTGCAGGTAGTTGGGGTCCGTCTACATGCTGCCCACCAGTAGCAGTTTTTTTGCGCCTAGGAGACTCATTTAATAGCGTAAGGCTATTAAATTGGGTGTCCAGCGCCAAGAACATATCAAGAGTTTTACGAAAACTCGTTAAAATGCCCTTAAAACCGCTTTTGGTTTGCCGCATGAAAGACATCATCTCCCTTTCTACATCGCGACAGGCCTCACAACAGAAACGCAGACCGATGTTTTTTTTTACATCGTCCACCGTCCGAGCTGCAACTCCAATACACTTGGCGTGCATGACGTTGTCGCACAGCCAGCAGCCGATTGTAAGGTCACCTGCAACAATTGCCTTTTTGCAGGCTTTGACGAAACAGACAATATTTCCGGACATTGTATAGACTTACCACTGTACTTGTACTTTGAAAAAATAAAAACAGAGCAATTAAGAAAGAAGTGAAGTGTCTCAGCGAGAGCGAGAGAGCGGGAGAGCGAATAAGTTCAGATTAGATAAGAAGTGCAGCGGCACAGCTAAAGCGAGAGAGTGAGAGAGCGTGGGAGATGGATAGATAAATCGTTTAGCTGTTGCGACGGCGCAAACAAAAGCTAGACGAAGAAGGCACAAAAAGGAATGCAAAATATGCAAAAGCTAACACTAGCAGCACAACTAAATTGGAAAATAAAGCCAATTATGTACACAAATTAGAATAGCTGCATGCACACGCGAAGTGAACGGGAAGTTATAAACACAAATTAGAAAATTTAAGTTAACCCCGGTGGTTAGAATCAATCTTTAATACAAAACGAGAGCGCAAGAAAAAAACACGTCCGTTCACTTGGAAAGATGAAAATGATGATGATGATTTTGATGTCAAAACTTCGCATTTGTAGTATTTTTAATAGGAAGACAAAATATAGTTTTATTGATCATATTTATTGTGGATCCTGTGTCTATAAGGCAATTGTATGTGCAACCTTTGTATGTTATTTCTATGTATTGGTGTTCTCCGGGGCTGTTAACCGAAAATTTTCGTTTGGTTCTGAGCTATTTTAATTTTGTTCACATTTATTTTGGGTGTATTGTACCTGTTGTTGCTGTTGTTGTTCATTAATTAACCTATGGTATTGATTGTGGTCATAATGCTTTTGTTCATAATAATTTGGTTGTATTTCTTCGTATTCGTGTTCGTGTGCGTTTTGAAATCTCAATTCGTCAATAGACATTTTGGTTTGTTCACTGTCCGATGGTCTTAGTCGTTTGGTAACCGGGAAGTTAGTATCTTTAGATGTAGAGGGTTGTTGTTGTTGAGGGTATGTATATCCTTTAAAATGTGGTGTTTGAGGATTTTGAATTTTATTTGAATATTGTGGAAAAGGATTTTTGTGAGTAAAGGTTGTGTGTTCATGTATTGGTTGAGTCCGAAATGATTTGGCCACATTGTTTGTATGTTAGGTATCTCTTGTGTATAGGGCGGTCTAAATGATTGCGTGTATTGATTAAAATTAGGTTGGAATGGTTAAGAATATTGTGGGTAACTTGTCGACATTAGGTTTGTGTATTTGTATTGAATTTGTGTGGTTTAGAGTTCTGATTAGGGTTTGAGTTTTTATTACGATTTTCTGAAATTTTTTTTATTTCAAAATTAACATGTTCTTCATATATTCCCTCATTTTGTGCGATAGTGATTAATGATCTTAAGTCTTCAATGTTATGATGAGCCAAAATAGTGAATAATTGTATTGATAATTTTCTGATCAATATTTTAATGAAATCTTTAATCGCCTGAATATAAAAAAGAAAATCTGGCTGTGTACCTTCTAGATGCAATTTCGAAATTAGTACTTGACGTCGTCTTTCTGCTTATTCGCAGAATGCTCTCAGATTTCCCTTGTAAGGTGTCTCCCTGAAGTTCTCCAGTAGTTTGTAGTTCGGTGTTTGGGGTTTAAATTCTGCAACTAGTCTCGATCTAAGGGTAGGCCAATCTTCAATGTTCGGAAGGCCCAATGATCGTGTTACGTGTCCGTCCAAGTTCCTTTTGATGGCTCCAAGAGAATCCTCTGTTGTCGCACATTAGTAGTTTGGTAGAGTGAAATTACATAGTCCACTCTGCTGACGAAAATGCAGAGAGATTCTGGATCACCCTTAAATGGCATGATGTCTTTTAGCTGCCGACGAGCTTCAGCAAGGTTGTTGTCGCTTAGTGCAACGATTTGGGGTGGGTCGATAACTGGTTGTGCCATTGTTATAGTAAATTTGTTGTTATAGTAAAATAAAAATTTATTTTAGTTTATTTTTAATTTCACTTTTAAAGTTGAAAAGTTTGTTTAAATAAATTTTCGTAAAAAAATTTTTTTGTTGTTATTAACTGTTAGGTGCCGTTGGACTTATTGTGTTTTTGTTTTGTTTTGTTCTTCCACTTTTTGTTGCACAACCGAATTGGAATTATAATCCAAGTTGAAGGGTTTTTAAATTTTTTTCGTAATTATTGTTCGAGAACTGAATTAAAAAATTTATTTTATATTTCACTCGAGGTTCTTTTTTTCTGATACTTTTTGTATTCTACCGACTGCGCCAGTGAAGTGTTGATATTTATTTGAGTCGAACTAATGTCCCGTCAGTTGACTAAGGACAACGCCAAGTTGAATTAACAGACGAATATTTAGGTTTACGTCTTTATTCAGATGATCTCAGCTTAAGACTAAATTATTGTGATAAAAATCTTGCTTCTACTTCCCTTTATTTACATAAGTTGGGGAGCCAGATCGCCCGCTTGGGATATTGATTGTACATAATAATTTGAGAGTGAGAGTGCCACTTAGAGAGCGCGACTTAGTCATTTAAAGAATTATTTATGTTATTGAGAAGCCGAATTGCCTCCTCCGGATGTGGATTGTTTACATTGGTTCAGCGTGGGATCGCCAACGCTGCAGATTCATATTTCTTGGAACATAACGGAATTTGTTAATATGTCACTATATATATTAAGTCCATAGGCACATTCATATTCACGTACCAGCACGTCCGTCATTAAATTGCACCTGTTTTGGTTATTTTTTTTTTTTTGTATATATATATACAAACACACCCATACACTATATGCACAAACATAACCTTTTAATGTAGATTTACATATTCACAAATTAATTAAAAATATAAAATATTTAATCCACATGATTTATATTAAATATATGCCAAACTTACAGACGATTGAAAAGAAAAATATATATATACAGGGGGGGTCAAAAGTATTTACACAAATTCACAATTATTTTCACCGCCAAACTTATTTTTATACCCTTGCAGGGTATTATAATTTCAGTCAGAAGTTTGCAACGCAGTGAAGGAGGCACCTCCGACTATATAAAGTATATATATTCTTGATCAGGATCAACAGCCGAGTCGATCTAGCCATGTCCGTCTGTCCGTCTGTCCGTCTGTCCTTCTGTCCGTCTGTCCGTCTGTCCGTTTCTACGCAAACTAGTCTCTCAGTTTTGAAGCTATCTGAATGAAACTTTGTAGTTAGCCTTCTATATACTCTCACTCGTATATATGTCGGAACGGGCCGGATCGGACGACTATATCATATAGCTGCCATAGGAATGATCGGAAAATTTTTACAAAAAAAATTTTAACTTTTTCAGTTTTCAATAGAATTGGATCAAATTTGAGATATAGCCATTTTACTATACTCTACAATTTTGTGTAAAATTTTATGAAAATCGGACTAATATATCATATAGCTCCCATAGGAACGATCGAGAAATTAATACAATTAAATTTATAACTTTTTTAGTTTTCAACTGATTTTCATCAAATTTAAGGTATAGCTATTTTATATGAGTCTTAAATTTTGTGTCAAATTTTATGAAAATCGGACGACTATATCTTATAGGTGCCATACAAACGATCGTTTGATGTAGAGGAAAAATGCAAATCTGTGTATGTAAAACTGCAAATATAATATGTATAGGTGAATGAAATGAAAGCAGCTATTACTTCATTGTTTTTTAACACAAATATATATAATTTACATTGTATGGATTCCTATTCATAGAAGTTCTATCTGAAAGGGTATATAAACTTCGGAGTGCCGAAGTTAGCTTTCTTTCTTGTTGTTATTATTCTTGTTGCTGTTGACCGATCTCCATTAAATTATTTTATCGCATTAATTGATCTATCAGAAACAAGAAGAAATCGAAAACAAAATATAACGATTCATAGGACAATATTAAAAGCAAATGAAAATATGTCTATTTATTTTGGATATAGCGATCCATCATCGATACCTAAGCAAATTTTTTAAACCATTAATAAAGTAACTTATGAGATTGTCTGTAAAAAAAGTATTACATTTTAATAGTAAATTAATATTAAACTCAAGAAATAAACAAACATTACACTGTAGATGCATCTATTCTTTTACTTATAGCCTTTTTCAATGAACCGTTAACTTTCCTATTCTTTTTGGCTCGCTACTGCATAGATCAATCTACGCAATGAAGGAAAAACGGTCAAAAACAACATGAATAACAACTAAAAGAAATTAAGCTATGAAAATGGTCGTTGTGTAAATACTTTTGACTACCTTTGTATATGTATATATATATACACACACAAACACACATATGAACAAACATAATTTTTTAATAAAATTATATATATACTAGCTGTACCCTGCCACGTTTCTCTGTGGCATATTGTGGTTAAGAGGGCACTTCTGAATACATCAATGTTCCGGCAAAATCATCTTCCTGGCATAAGGTGAAGAAGGCAGTCAGAGTTGTCGCTGGCGGATTCAGGACTCTTTCTTGCACATTTCTTTCTGTGAAATAGATACGTTGACCATTCTCCAAATAGACTGCCAAGTGAACTAAAGCTGGATAGCGTTCATGAATGGGAAACGAACAAATTCTCCATGCAACCTCGTTGCTGCTTATGTATCTTCCAGCCTGGTATTGAGATATTTCATCGACAACTCGTACTGCATTGCTGTCACCATTTTCTGCCTGAACACCAAAAACTGCCATATCGCTGCCTTTATTCACGTACTTGCAGATATATTTAATCGATTTCACGGAATTGCAATATTCTACGTTGATGTGCGCTTTGTATGATTTTGACAATAGTGGTGAACCACCCAACGATTGTCTACCTCAATATCACCAATTCTCATGTTTAAAGTTGCCGAAGTCCCTCCATCTTCAGTTGACCGTCTCCTATACAGAGGATATCCATCTTCCCCTGT
Source organism: Drosophila serrata (assembly GCF_035046125.1). Lineage (NCBI taxonomy): Eukaryota > Metazoa > Arthropoda > Insecta > Diptera > Drosophilidae > Drosophila > Drosophila serrata. The sequence goes on from NW_028257026.1 coordinate 528,668, forward strand.
TACGGTGTTGGCTGTAAATGCTCGAGGATATCGCTTGAAACACTTCCCGTCTACCATGCTTGGTGAACTTCGGTTGAGGGTACCACATGGGCCATGGATCATGTTCTTGATGACAACTGCATGCAAATCTGTATCAACCTCTGCCCGTGGAATCTCAGCGCATATCACATTGTCAATTTCGTCTGGAGTAATTTTATCATACAGCCAAATCAGTATGTGCGCATGCGGCAATCCTCTCTTCTGCCATTCTACCACCGCACAGATCCAAAAACTTCATGTTTCACAATGAAATCCATCAGTGACTTGAGCTTTTGTCTAAAAACACGGGCTGTGATGTCATGCCTATCCCTATATGATTGTCCAGGAAATAACAGCTGTACTATCTCGTCCCAAGCTGGATTGCATGTGAAGGTGATAAATAAGTCTGGACGGCCGTAGCAACGAACATATGCCTGGGCATCTTGAGCATATTCATGCATGTGGCGTGGACTACCTATGTATGAGGATGGCAAAATCGTGAGCTTTCCAACGTTGGTTGTATTACGGTCATTCATCACAGCATCCCGCAAATGGGTATATTCCTCGGACCGAAGTTTCTTCTGATTCAATCGGAGGAACAGCAACCGTTGTTTCAATTTTTGCATACATATCGACAATGTACTGATGAAACAACTGACGACATTTCAATATATGATTGCAATCGGTCCTCCGAACCATTAACCTGTATGAGTAAAAGTTCATCGCGCAGCCGCGTCTCTCGGATGGAGGCCCGTTCTTCGTCAGTCATATTCGTAATCTTACGTCTTTTTGCTTCTGTATTGCGAATACGACGACCCAATCTCGACTTCTTTGGTGGCATGACTTCGTTTCTTACTGAACCTGAACAAAAAATAAAATTTGTATCTCCAATTTCTTCTTTCAATATGTTTTTAATGTTTGACAGGAAATGCTTTGATTTGCTTGTAGAGGGCGCAGTAGTAGGGGCACGGGAAACGCTAAAAAAATAGATATATTCGCAACCGCAGATAAGCTATCAACATCAAAAGTAGTCAATAACCGAGCTGGAACCTCAACGCATGTTGTGTAAAAATTTGGGCTTAAACGGTTCAGAACTTTTCAAGTTTCTTCTTTCAATATGTTTTGAATGTTTGACAGGAAATGCTTTGATTCAGCTGGCTGCCTGTAGATGGCGCAGCAGTAGGGGCACTTAGAAACGCAAAAAAAATAGATATATTCGCCACCGCAGATAAGCTATCAACATCAAAAGTAGTCAATAACCGAGCTGGAACCTCAATGCATGTTGTGTAAAAATTTGGGCTTAAACGGTTCAGAACTTTTCGAGTCTATGAAGGATGTAGACACGAACAGAGCATTTTTATATATATAGATTCATCCATATACACAAAGTAAAAAACGTATATAATATTTCATCCACTCGATTTAAAAATAAAAAATGTACAATATATTATCCGCACAAAATGAAACCCAATTTTATTTATATCAGAGAAAAAGCAATTTACATACGTACATATGTATGTACATACATATATTGGGCACGCTTCGCGCTATGCTGATCTGAGCATCGATCTCCACAACTGTTACATACATATGTACATACATATTTTGAACAAGCTTCGCACTATTCTAAGCTGAGAAGCAAACCCTACATATTTACATACCCACAGACATATATTGAGCAAGCTTCCCGCTATTCTGCGCTGGGCATCCATCTTCAAAGCTATTAGATACATATATACACACGCCCGCATAAGGGCATATTAAGCCATTATTTGTCTGTTTTTTTTCGTCTCCTCTTTGTGCCTAGAGCGTGTACAAGCACTGCACTCATACATTCCACATTGAGCAGCCGAACAGTGCCGACGAGACAAAATCCGCCACCTACAACTTTAAACAAATAAAATTCGAGAACCGAGGACTTAAAATTATCCGAATTTATTTATTTTTTTTTTTAATTACTGCGTTACGACCTACACACGCGTTAGTTATTTTATAGGTGCTTTTCCAGCTAGTTTTTTTTTACGTTTCACGGTGTTTGGCGTTTTATTTTTTGGTCTCTGTTCCTAGTTTGGTTTTTAAGCTTTTTTTTTAAAGCCATTTTGCAGGTAACTTTACGTTATTGTATCTGATACCCACCGTTTTTTGCCGATTGTCTGTTACTATATAATAAGAGAGGAATTTTTTCTCATTTGGCTAATATTTTGTTGAGCTAGCTAATTTCTTTTTGTATAAAAAGGAAAGCTTAATTTGTTTTTATTTGGCACATTTGTATCGAGGTTAGGTAGAATATTTGTTTATCTGTTTTAGCTAACATTGGCAGCCATATTTCAGCTATTTTTGTAGCTGATTTATTTGTTTTGGTTTTTTTTTACTATTGTACCAGTGAGGGAGGCGATTCAAAACCTTTTTCGAATTGAGATTCAGACTGGGTTGTTCATCCTAGTAAAGACCTTGTCGCAGTTCTTTTATCCTGTTTGGCGGTGCTTCAGCTAGTCAGCCTCGATTTCGTCAGGGCCTAATTGAGCATGCCCATAGAGGGAAACTCGAAACCGACATCTGCGCCTGGAAAAGAGCCCAAAGCCAACCCATCCACTCCGGTACCGGCTCGCGCTAGGCCAACACCCAATTCCGCAAGTTCGAAAGGAAGAACCGCGTTGTGCCGATTTTGGACATGTTGGCCCGCGCATCGCTGACCGCATACGGGATCACGCTGGCTCGGACTGGAAGTGCCCGAGCTGCCTTCTTATTAAATCTGAAATGCTGATTTTTATGAGACAAACCCATTTAGCAAGCCGTTTCTAGAAACGGAAGCCTTTTTCAAAACGATGCAGCTGATAAGTCACACCAAATATAAAAACGGATGTGGATTGTTTACATTTGTTCAGCGTGGGATCGCCTACGCTGCAGTTTCATATTTCTTGGTACATAACGGATATTGTGAATATGTCACTATATATATTAAGTCCATAGGCACATTCATATTCACGTACCAGCACGTCCGTCATTAAATTGCTCCTGTTTTGGTTCTTTTTTTTTTGTATATATATACAAACACACCCATACACTATATGCACAAACATAACCTTTTAATGTAGATTTACATATACACAAATTAATAAAAAATATAAAATACTAGCTGTACCCTGCCACGTTTCTCTGTGGCATATTATGGTTAAGAGGGCACTTCTGAATACATCAAGGTTCTGGCAAAATCATCTTCCTGGCATAAGGTGAAGAAGGCAGTCAGAGTTGTCGCTGGCCGATTCAGGACTCTTTCTTGCACATTTTTTTCTGTGAAATAGACACGTTGACCATTCTCCAAATGGACTGCCACGTTTCTCTGTGGCATATTGTGGTTGAACGCATAAGAAATAAGTCAAACAAAAAATAATCATTTTCAAATTAATTTAATTCTGTAATACTTGTTGGTATACAATATTCTTTGTTTCTCCATTCTCCGCGTAAATATAAAGACTTTTTGGTTTTCCGACTCGTGAACACGCAACATATAATTGTCCGTGTGAAAAACAATCTTCATCCAAATCTAGACAACACAACTCCAGAGATTGTCTTTGAGCTTTATTAATTAATTGCGAACGCCAAACGAATGGGAAACTGCAATCTCTTGAACTGGCACGGTGTATCTGTCGGGATCATAGGAATCCTAGGAATGAGGACATCTTCACCTTTGAAAGGACCAGTTATGATCGTTGCTTCTACTATGTTGTTCATCAATTTCTTGACTGCGAGTCGCGTACCGTTGCAGAGTTTCGGCTGATTTATATTCCGGAGCATGATAATCGGCACACCTATTTTTAATTTCAATATGTGTGGTGGCATTCCAGGCAGATCAAGTGAGTTTAGAAATTCGGTAGGGTAATTAACTGCTTCCTCTGCCTCCACAACGGTATCTATCGACTTATATGTAATTTCGTCAGTTTCTATGCTTTTTTGGATTACATGACATCTTTGTTCTTGGCAGCGAGAATCGCTCGTCCACTGAGCCAATCGTGATTCCTATAATTTATTCGGATATCGGGGAACACTTTTTGGATAAGTTCTTCCTTCCGATGTAACTAAATTACAGGTTTTGATCTGCTGCAAGCTGTAAACGCGCTTCAGCTACCCTTGCCCTGTCGCGTTCATTATTTTGAGAGTGAATCAAATCGACTGCTGCAGAACGCGACTGCCTAACTCTCAATCGTTTTCTCTCAAGCCTATCTGCTCGTCTTTCTGCTGATTCCTCTATGTGCATTTGCATTGCTCTCTGCCGCTCAGTCTCTCGGAAGGAGGCCCGTTCTTCGTCAGTCATATTCGTAATCTTACGTCTTTTTGCTTCTGTATTGCGAATACAACGACCCAATCTCGACTTTTTTGGTGGCATGACTTCGTTTCTTACTGAACCTGAACAAAAAATAAAATTTGTATCTCCAATTTCTTCTTTCAATATGTTTTTAATGTTTGACAGGAAATGCTTTGATTTGCTTGTAGAGGGCGCAGTAGTAGGGGCACGGGGAAACGCTAAAAAAATAGATATATTCGCAACCGCAGATAAACTATCAACATTAAAAGTAGCCAATAACTGAGCTGGAACCTCAACGCATGTTCTTTAAAAATTTGGGCTTAAACGGTTCAGCACTTTTCGAGTCTATGAAGGATGTAGACACGAACAGAGCATTTTTATATATATAGACTAGCTGTACCTTGCCACGTTTCTCTGTGGCATATTGTGGTTAAGAGGGCACTTCTGAATACATCAAGGTTCTGGCAAAATCATCTTCCTGGCATAAGGTGAAGAAGGCAGTCAGAGTAGTCGCTGGCCGATTCAGGACTCTTTCTTGCACATTTTTTTCTGTGAAATAGACACGTTGACCATTCTCCAAATGGACTGCCACGTTTCTCTGTGGCATATTGTGGTTGAACGCATAAGAAATAAGTCAAACAAAAAATAATCATTTTCAAATTAATTTAATTCTGTAATACTTGTTGGTATACAATATTCTTTGTTTCTCCATTCTCCGCGTAAATATAAAGACTTTTTGGTTTTCCGACTCGTGAACACGCAACATATAATTGTCCGTGTGAAAAACAATCTTCATCCAAATCTAGACAACACAACTCCAGAGATTGTCTTTGAGCTTTATTAATTAATTGCGAACGCCAAACGAATGGGAAACTGCAATCTCTTGAACTGGCACGGTGTATCTGTCGGGATCATAGGAATCCTAGGAATGAGGACATCTTCACCTTTGAAAGGACCAGTTATGATCGTTGCTTCTACTATGTTGTTCATCAATTTCTTGACTGCGAGTCGCGTACCGTTGCAGAGTTTCGGCTGATTTATATTCCGGAGCATGATAATCGGCACACCTATTTTTAATTTCAATATGTGTGGTGGCATTCCAGGCAGATCAAGTGAGTTTAGAAATTCGGTAGGGTAATTAACTGCTTCCTCTGCCTCCACAACGGTATCTATCGACTTATATGTAATTTCGTCAGTTTCTATGCTTTTTTGGATTACATGACATCTTTGTTCTTGGCAGCGAGAATCGCTCGTCCACTGAGCCAATCGTGATTCCTATAATTTATTCGGATATCGGGGAACACTTTTTGGATAAGTTCTTCCTTCCGATGTAACTAAATTACAGGTTTTGATCTGCTGCAAGCTGTAAACGCGCTTCAGCTACCCTTGCCCTGTCGCGTTCATTATTTTGAGAGTGAATCAAATCGACTGCTGCAGAACGCGACTGCCTAACTCTCAATCGTTTTCTCTCAAGCCTATCTGCTCGTCTTTCTGCTGATTCCTCTATATGCATTTGCATTGCTCTCTGCCGCTCAGTCTCTCGGAAGGAGGCCCGTTCTCCGTCAGTCATATTCGTAATCTTACGTCTTTTTGCTTCTGTATTGCGAATACAACGACCCAATCTCGACTTTTTTGGTGGCATGACTTCGTTTCTTACTGAACCTGAACAAAAAATAAAATTTGTATCTCCAATTTCTTCTTTCAATATGTTTTTAATGTTTGACAGGAAATGCTTTGATTTGCTTGTAGAGGGCGCAGTAGTAGGGGCACGGGGAAACGCTAAAAAAATAGATATATTCGCAACCGCAGATAAACTATCAACATTAAAAGTAGCCAATAACTGAGCTGGAACCTCAACGCATGTTCTTTAAAAATTTGGGCTTAAACGGTTCAGCACTTTTCGAGTCTATGAAGGATGTAGACACGAACAGAGCATTTTTATATATATAGACTAGCTGTACCTTGCCACGTTTCTCTGTGGCATATTGTGGTTAAGAGGGCACTTCTGAATACATCAAGGTTCTGGCAAAATCATCTTCCTGGCATAAGGTGAAGAAGGCAGTCAGAGTTGTCGCTGGCCGATTCAGGACTCTTTCTTGCACATTTTTTTCTGTGAAATAGACACGTTGACCATTCTCCAAATGGACTGCCACGTTTCTCTGTGGCATATTGTGGTTGAACGCATAAGAAATAAGTCAAACAAAAAATAATCATTTTCAAATTAATTTAATTCTGTAATACTTGATGGTATACAATATTCTTTGTTTCTCCATTCTCCGCGTAAATATAAAGACTTTTTGGTTTTCCGACTCGTGAACACGCAACATATAATTGTCCGTGTGAAAAACAATCTTCATCCAAATCTAGACAACACAACTCCAGAGATTGTCTTTGAGCTTTATTAATCAATTGCGAACGCCAAACGAATGGGAAACTGCAATCTCTTGAACTGGCACGGTGTATCTGTCGGGATCATAGGAATCCTAGGAATGAGGACATCTTCACCTTTGAAAGGACCAGTTATGATCGTTGCTTCTACTATGTTGTTCATCAATTTCTTGACTGCGAGTCGCGTACCGTTGCAGAGTTTCGGCTGATTTATATTCCGGAGCATGATAATCGGCACACCTATTTTTAATTTCAATATGTGTGGTGGCATTCCCGGCAGATCAAGTGAGTTTAGAAATTCGGTAGGGGAATTAACTGCTTCCTCTGCCTCCACAACGGTATCTATCGACTTATATGTAATTTCGTCAGTTTCTATGCTTTTTTGGATTACATGACATCTTTGTTCTTGGCAGCGAGAATCGCTCGTCCACTGAGCCAATCGTGATTCCTATAATTTATTCGGATATCGGGGAACACTTTTTGGATAAGTTCTTCCTTCCGATGTAACTAAATTACAGGTTTTGATCTGCTGCAAGCTGTAAACGCGCTTCAGCTACCCTTGCCCTGTCGCGTTCATTATTTTGAGAGTGAATCAAATCGACTGCTGCAGAACGCGACTGCCTAACTCTCAATCGTTTTCTCTCAAGCCTATCTGCTCGTCTTTCTGCTGATTCCTCTATGTACATTTGCATTGCTCTCTGCCGCTCAGTCTCTCGGAAGGAGGCCCGTTCTTCGTCAGTCATATTCGTAATCTTACGTCTTTTTGCTTCTGTATTGCGAATACAACGACCCAATCTCGACTTTTTTGGTGGCATGACTTCGTTTCTTACTGAACCTGAACAAAAAATAAAATTTGTATCTCCAATTTCTTCTTTCAATATGTTTTTAATGTTTGACAGGAAATGCTTTGATTTGCTTGTAGAGGGCGCAGTAGTAGGCACGGGGAAACGCTAAAAAAATAGATATATTCGCAACCGCAGATAAGCTATCAACATTAAAAGTAGTCAATAACTGAGCTGGAACCTCAACGCATGTTCTTTAAAAATTTGGGCATAAACGGTTCAGAACTTTTCAAGTTTCTTCTTTCAATATGTTTTGAATGTTTGACAGGAAATGCTTTGATTCAGCTGGCTGCCTGTAGATGGCGCAATAGTAGGGGCACTTGGAAACGCTAAAAAAATAGATATATTCGCCACCGCAGATAAGCTATCAACATCAAAAGTAGTCAATAACCGAGCTGGAACCTCAGCGCATGTTGTGTAAAAATTTGGGCTTAAACGGTTCAGCACTTTTCGAGTCTATGAAGGATGTAGACACGAACAGAGCATTTTTATATATATAGACTAGCTGTACCCTGCCACGTTTCTCTGTGGCATATTGTGGTTAAGAGGGCACTTCTGAATACATTAAGGTTATGGCAAAAGCATCTTCCTGGCATAAGGTGAAGAAGGCAGTCAGAGTTGTCGTAGGCGGATTCAGGACATTTTCTTGCACATTTAGTTCTGTGAAATATACAAGTTGACCATTCTCCAAATTGACTGCCAAGTAAACTACAGCTGGATAGCGTTCATGAATTGGGAACGAAAAAATTCGCAATGCAGCCTCGTTGCTGCTTATGGATCTTCCAGCCTGGTATTGAGAGATTTCATCGACAACTCGTAATGCATTGCTGTCACCATTTTCTGCCTGAACACCAAAAACTGCAATATTGCTGCCTTTATTCACGTACTTGCAGATATATTTTATCGATTTCACGGAATTGCAATATTCTACGTTGATGTGCGCTTTGTATGATTTTGATAATAGTGGTGAGTATGGAACCACCCAACGACTGTCTACCTCAATATCACCAATTCTCATGTTTAAAGTTGCCGAAGTCCCTCCATCTTCAGTTGACCGTCTCCTATACAAAGGATATCCATCGTCCCCTGTTACGGTGTTGGCTGTAAATGCTCGAGGATATCGCTTGGAACACTTCCCGTCTACCATTCATGGTGAACATGGGTTGAGGGTACCACAAGGGCCAAGGGCCAAGGCAAATCCGTATCAACCTCGGCCCGTGGAATCTCAGCGCATATAACATCGTCGATTTCGTCTGGAGTAATTTTATCATACAGCCAAATCAGTATGTGCGCATGCGGCAATCCTCTCTTCTACCATTCTACTGAATATATCCAGCACCACACAGATCCAAAAACTCCATGTTTCCACAATGAAATCCATCAGTGACTTAAGCTTTGGGCTGTGATGTCATGCCTATCCCTATATGATTGTCCTGGAAATAACAGCTGTACTATCTCGTCCCAAGCTGGATTGCATGTGAAGGTGATAAATAAATCTGGACGGCCGTAGCAACGAACATATGCCATGGCATCTTGAATGAATTGCATGAATATGCATGTGGCGTGGACTACCTATGTATGAGGATGGCAAAATCGTGAGCTTTCAAACGTTAGTTGTATTACGGTCATTCATCACAGCATACCGCAAATGGATATATTCCTCGGACCGAAGTTTCGTCTGATTCAATCGAAGGAGCCTGACAGTATATGCAGACCTGATGCATCCGGTCAATAACGACATTGCAATTCGAGCTGTAATCAACAGTTGGATTATATCTGAATGCAAGACGATTGTATTGCAGGTTTTGATCTGCTGCAAACTGTAAACGCACTTCAGCTACCCTTGCCCTGTCGTACATTATTTTGAGAGGGAATCAAATCGATTTCTGCAGAACGCGACTGCCTAACTCTCAATCGTTTTCGCTCAAGCCTATCTGCTCGTCTTTCTGCTGATTCCTCGTTGTGCATCTGCATTGCCCGTTCTTCGTCAGTCATATTCGTAATCTTACGTCTGTTTGCTCCTGTATTGCGATGTACGACGACCCAAACTCGACTTCTTGGGTGGCATGACTTCGTTTCTTACTGAACCTGAACAAAAAAATAAAATTTTTATCTCCAATTTCTTCTTTCAATATGTTTTGAATGTTTGACAGGAAATGCTTTGATTCAGCTGGCTGCCTGTAGAGGGCGCAGCAGTAGGGGCACGGGGAAACGCTAAAAAAATAGATATATTCGCAACCGCAGATAAGCTATCAACATCAAAAGTAGTCAATAACCGAGCTGGAACCTCAACGCATGTTCTCTAAAAATTTGGGCTTAAACGGTTCAGAACTTTTCAAGTTTCTTCTTTCAATATGTTTTTAATGTTTGACAGGAAATGCTTTGATTTGCTTGTAGAGGGCGCAGCAGTAGGGGCACGGGGAAACGCTAAAAAAATTGATATATTCGCAACCGCAGATAAGCTATCAACATCTAAAGTAAACAATAACCGAGCTGGAACCTCAACGCATGTTCTCTAAAAATTTGGGCTTAATCGGTTCAGAACTTTTCAAGTCTATGAAGGATGTAGACACGAACAGAGCATTTATATATATATAGATTTAATCCACATGATTTGTATTAAGTATATGCCAAACTTACATACGATTGAAAAGAAAAATGTATATATACAGGGGGGGTCAAAAGTATTTACACAAATTCACAATTATTTTCACCGCCAAACTTATTTTTGTTATTATTCTTGTTGCTGTTGACCGATTTCCATTAAATTATTTTATCGCATTAATTGATCTATCAGAAACAAGAAGAAATCGAAAACAAAATATAACGGTTCATAGGACAATATTAAAAGCAAATGAAAATATGTCTATTTATTTTGGATATAGCGATCCATCATCGATACCTAAGCAAATTTTATAAACCATTAATAAAGTAACTTATGGATTGTCACTAAAAAAAAATATTACATTTTAATAGTCAATTAATATTAAACTCAAGAAATAAACAAACATTACACTGTAGATGCATCTATTCTTTTACTTATAGCCTTTTTCAATGAACCGTTAACTTTCCAATTTTTTTTGGCTCGCTGCTGCATAGATCAATCTACGCAATGAAGGGAAAACGGTCAAAAACAACACGAAAAACAACTATAAGGAATTTGGCTATGAAAATGGTCGTTGTATAAATACTTTTGACTACCTTTGTATATGTATATATAAGTTAACAGCCTAGTTTCTAAAATCGTTGACAAAGAAGATGCAAGCTCAGTACATATGGTGCAACCGGGTGAAGAAACCAGAAGTTCAATTTACTACCAACTCAAACTTCCGGATTTGTATTCCCACGATCGCTATCCAAAAGATGCAAGCTCAGCGCACGTGGCTTACCATATCTAGGGCATCTGCCAATGGGGAAATCAATGCATTGACCAATGGTAATTGGAAGCGGCCAATAGTTACAAATCGTCATAACCGGCTAATGAGAACAAAGAACGTCAGCGGAAAAACCAAAACATCAGCGGAAGTAATGACGGCGGCAGAGACGGTGACAGCGATGGAGCAGCAAGCAGCCTATATAAACGATTGTTAAGCTTAAGCAAATTTAGTTCATAATCCAACTCAAAATAATATAGATTATTTTTTAATAAAAAAATAACTAATAATCTTTACCTGGCGCCCGAACAGGGACCTGGTTATAATCCTCGAAAAGTGCAAGTTCCGCGTCTCGCGTCGATCGGTAAAAAAATCCCGAAGTTCGGTATAATAACTCCGCCTGATACGCGAAAAGTGAAATCCAACAACGTGAACCGGAGGAGCGAAAAAACAGTCGCTACCCCTATTTCAAAGGACTTGTACCTGGAGGAAAGACCAGGCCATTTATTATCGCCGTGATCCCTTAAGTACCCGTTCGGAGGGAACGTGAGAAAAGGTATAATGGAGGCCCCCCAGTAGACCCACACTCGAGAGGAATCGCCGCAGAGTGGGACAAAAAGGAACCCGCCAAGTCTATCGTCACGAGAGCACGCCGAGGAATGTTATTACTGTAAGAATAGTTTTAAGTACACTTGGAAAAAATAATTACACTGAAAAGAAATTAACAAAATTCCAAATTAAGAAATCTCAACAAAAGTAATGATCAAAATTAAAAATCAAAATCTTCTATCAATAACACTGAAAAGAAATTAACACAATAAGCGATTAAGAATTCTCAAAAAATATAAGAAAACGAAATTCAAATTATTTACTAATTATTTAAGATCCAACTTTTGAGTGAAAACAAAATCAAAATCCTTTATTAATTGTCCATATATCAAAATGACCGAACACGACTTAGTTGACAGACTCTCAAACCTTACAGGACCTTCTTCAAGCACACGACTAAACGCACTATTTATGACAGAAAGTGAGATTGAGGAAAAAATTAAAATAGTTCTAGAGGAAAACCTCGGTAACTTAGTAAAGGAAATTTTAAATCCGAATAAAGACTTTTCTAAATATGAAGTTCAGGAAATTAAGAAAGAATTTGCACACAATTTAAGTGAGTTAGATAAATTACCAGATATTGTCCGATCGCTTAGAGATTTTTCAGGAAACAAAACTGAATATTCATCATGGAAAAAAAGTTTCACTAGGGTATTAAAACTCTATGAAAATAAAATGGGTTCACCTAAATATCTCGGAATCCTTTTGGCAATTCGCAATAAGATTATTGGACAAGCAGACGCCGTATTGGAGTCATACAATACTCCTCTAGACTGGACAGCAATTTCGAAATGCCTAACGGCGCATTTTGCCGACAAACGTGACTTAAAAATATTAGAATATCAACTTTATGCCCTTAAACAAGGTAGCAACACCATAGTTGACTTCTATCAGACAGTCTATCAACAACTCTGTCTAATTTTGAACCAAAGTAACTTAGATGTCTCACAAGAGACCGTGAAATCTTTGACAGTCATGTACCGAGAAAAGGCTTTGGATACATTTGTCAGAGGCCTGAATGGCAACTTGTCACAATTGTTAGCCATTAAAGAACCACATGACTTAGGGCACGCTCTTCATCTATGCAGCCTTCTTAAGAACCAAAATACTAGAAATAATCAGACACCAAAAACCCCTTATTTTGGAAATTTACCAATATTACCCCCTAAACCTCCACAACCCTACCGTATAGTACCTACAAAGCAAAGCTTTCATCCACACCTATACCATTATCCGAATCAGTCGCCAATAACATCCACAAAGGGAAAACCTCCACTTGCTCAGTTTAATCAACCCAAACCGTACAATCAGACTTTTGCAGTTGGATGATATCGTAACCAAACTCATCTTACTTTGGAACGATTTAATTTCCACTTGCGTTTCATGTTCTTTTACTAACATGTACTCCGCAAACAGCTCAAAATTTATTTTTGAAGCTGTATGGAAACTGAGGACTCTTTCAATCTGAGGTAGCAGCGCCTGGCCCGCTTCATGCAAAAATTCACCAGGAATCCTTAGAGCTGCTCCCTCATTCGTAAACATATATTGAAGGATACGTCCCTTGTATCCATCAATAAATTGTTTTACTTGTCCATCTAGGGGTCGGGTAGCAAAATATTTATGTTGTTCTGTGCGAACATGGTGATGCCATTGCACATTAAGTGGAAGGTTCTGCTGACAGGAGTTGCAGAAAATTCCTTGCATGTCGTTAAAGTTGTTGTTGTTGGCATACATTTTTGTACTGATGGTGTTGATGACGATGATGGTGATGAAGATGATGAAGATGATGATGATGATGATGATGATGATGATGATGATGATGATGATGATGAATTTGTTTTTTGATGATTGTTTTTTGTTGATTGTTTTTTTGTTGATTGTTTTTTGTTGATTGTTTTTTTGTTGATGGTTGATTGTTTTTTGTTGATTGTTTTTTTGTTGATGGTTGATTGTTTTTTGTTTTTGATTTTTATTTAATTTAATATTTTTTTTTATTCTGTTCTGTGCTTTTACACTTTGCACTTTTGCACGTTTGCACTTTATAAATTTTTTAATAAACTTTATAAATTTTTAATAAACTTTTAAAAATTTTTTAAATTTTTCCACTCTGGATAGATCAAACCGCCAACTAGAAGTGATTCTTAGTACTCAACTAGTTCATACGCGGACCCACGAAAATCAGAAAATGTATACCAAACACTTGACATTTTCTTACCCTTTCCATCCTTTTTAAAGCCAGCTCCGCCTTCACTGAGAAACCGTTACAAGTGTATCCCTTTCACCCACCACCCCTATTTAGATAAGCTAATTGTATATGTCATCACACGCATTCGAACAACTCCAGATGCAATGAGTGTGGGAAAACCCCTTCCTCCCATCCTTTTTCAAGGAGGGAATTGTGTGTTTCTCTCAAGGAAAATCACATCCATCCCTTTTTTAAGTGAGGATCGTGGGTGAACGTCCACGTGCGTGAACATGATCGAGCAGAGCGTGGGCGTGGAATTTTTCATTTCACCCCCGTCCCTTTTTTAAGTGAGGATTGAGGGTCAACGTCCAAGTGTGCTCGAGGATCGAGCAGAGCGTGGATTTTTCCGTTAGCACCCTTCTCCCATTCCACCCCCGTCCCTTTTTTAAGTGAGGATTGTGGGTCAACGTCCACGTGCGTGAACGGGATCGATGCGGCCCAGGATCGCTGCGGTGCGACCTTTTCAATTGCCTCCCCCGTCCCTTTCTTTCAGTGAGGGTCGTGGGAACGTACACGTGCGCTCTGGGATCGCTCGGGATCGCTCCCCTCCCTTTCGCACTCGTATCCACATCGTTGTTGGGGCGCTTGAACACTTGTTCACAAGTGTCCTTTTACATACACTGACCCTAATTAATTGCATCTTTATTACCCCCATCCATTGACAGGTTGACAGCTAACCCTCATTAATTGCATTTTTATTACTCAAAGCAATTAAATGTTTTGACAGCTAACCCATTAATTGCATTTTTATTACCCCTTTTGCCGACATCAAAGGTCCCGAAAATCCCGTTTCTATACTACTCATCACCCACCACATATTTACTTGAGGACTTGAAGGGTGATCCAATTCAAGGGGGCTTCTATAAACAAGAAATAAAAAAAACAAAATTCCCTAATACTTATCTTGTTGAAAAGATTCTGAAACAAAAAGGTGATTATGTGCTTGAGCGTTGGCTAGGCTTTTCAAAATCAGAAGATAGTTGGATTCACAAAAATAAAAATTCTATAATAAAAAAAAAAAAAATAAAATAAAAAAAACAAGCGAGGTCATAGAACAATTAAAATGTACGCATTGACGTCATTGCGTGAAATGGACTAATGTATATAATGGAGGTTATAAAAGGGGTGGGCATTTCAAAAAATGTTCAGTTTTCGTCTATTCGTTCACGCCAGCCAATTTCTGATCGTCTATTTGTTTGTGTGTGTGTGCAAAAAAAAAAAAAGAAATAAATAAATAAAAAAATAAAAAAAAAATATGTCGTTTTTGATAATATTTTTTTTAATTTCACTAATGAATCCGCTTGTGAAAATGTTACCGGTGCCCAGTGAAATGACGATTATCGAAAACCCATCCAATTCGAACAATTCAATTGGACTATTCATCAATATGCCGAAATTGAAAAAAATAATAAAAATAGATTTGAAATTTGAGATCTTGCAAGATAGTCATATTTTTATGGATCTTCTAAATAAGACTAATGATGGTGATGATACTGAAAAAAATTTAAAAAGTGAAGTCAGTGAAAAAATAATTAATACTAATGATAGTATTAATGAAAACTCATCAACTGCAAGCACAGTTGAAGAAAAAATAAAAACAACAACAACAACAACTACTACTACACCTACAACATCATCATCATCAATATCAAACCCACCTACTTTGATAAGTAGTGTGGGGGAGGAGGAGGAGGAAGAAGAAGAATCAAGTACCCCAACATCTACAACAACATCTACAACAACATCTGCAACTACAGCAACATCTGCAACAACAACAACAACAACAACAACAAACCCACCCAATCTTTTTGATATTATTACTAAAGATACAAATGTTGAGAAAATAGAAAATAAAAGCATAGGAGCTGAAAAATCTCAAAAAATGGTTTTGGGTATCAATGATAGTGAGGCAGAATTTCAAAACGTAAGTCGAGTACCTAAAATAACTAATACATCTCAAGAAATAGTGTTGGGTATCAATGATAGTGATACCGATTTCGAAAGTTTAGGACGAGTTCCAATAAAAAGAAATGCAACACAAAAATTTAAAAACACTACAAACATACATAACTCTGAAGTAGAATTTACAAAAAGAGCAATAATAGAGAATTTTAAAAACCAATTAATTGAGAATGAAAGGAAAATAGGGGGGCATCTGGATTTAGGAAGAAGGGGGTTAAATAGATTCTTCACCGTAACATATAAAAGTGCTACGGTAGGTGTTAAATGTCACTACAATAATATATATAGAAGATCACATGCTAAACGTAGGAATACAAAACATATAACTACCCACCACCACCAACGAAAATCTAAACGAAATATTAATACCCCCCTAGCAACATTAAGAATAAATTGCTTTGAATTTGCTGAAGTTTTAACACATTCAGTAATACATGCAGAGAGACAGAAAGATAGGAAAGTGTATGAAAGAATTTCGAAAGATGCTAATCTTCTTTCTATACAAGATAGTAAACGGGAAGAGATAGGAGATGTAGAACCAGGATATCTTAGCGATGGTCCGCAAATAAATGAAATAGATATCGAAACAGCACAAAAAATTAATGGAATATATTTGAGAAAGAGAAATTTAGAATCTCAAATGCTAATTGAGTATTTAAATAAAAAAGAAAATGAGATTAGTACAGACAAAATTCTAATTAATGGAATTAATAACTTCAAAATAACTAATAGTGATAATATATTCTGATTGAGTAGGGAAATACGTTTATTTTTGCAGAATTTAAAGAAAGAAGTTGCTAATACTATTTCAAGTGGAGTACAAAAACGTGAGTTGAATAATTTATATATATATATATAAAATAATATTTATCTATACTAATAATATTTATATTTTCAGAATTTCAAAACCTTAATAAAAAAGAGGCTAAAGACAACACTCTGGTTTTGTATGATGAGCATGATAACGATGATGATGATGATGATGATGATGATGATGACCACGATGTGAACATTTTCGATGAGGATAATCCAGAGCCATGCATCACAAGATCACCTAGTGAGGATGAAACTATTCTTGTTGAAGGTGGAATAAATAATTATGTACAAACTATACCCTTTAATTTAGATAAGGATAATGATGAAAACTTAAAATCAATTCCTTTAAGTAATGATGATGATAAAATCTATATATTAGAGGGTGGTATAAATAGTTATGTACAAACTATACCACTAAATATAGAAGAAAGTAAGCAAATTGAATGTAATTCAAAGAAAACATTTTAATTGTTCTATAAAATAAGAATTTTATAATGCTGTTTTGATTCGAAATATTTGGTTTATACATTACCTTAAATTAACCTTTTAAATAAAAAAACCCTTGTTTGTTCTATAAAATGAGAATTTTATAATGCTGTTTTGATTCGAAATATTTGGTTTATATATTACCTTAATTTAACCTTTTAAATAAAAAAACCGTTGTTTGTTCTTTAAATTTATAATTTCATTGTTTTATTTATAATTATAGATTACATTTCTTCTTCTTTTTCACAATTTAGTAAATTTAATTCTAATTCTGTATAAAACATTTCAAATGTACAATCATCAATATTTTTTTTAAATTTTTCTATTTCAATATCTTGATTATTATTTCTATTAGGAGAATTCTCTATTTCTTTTATTCTTTGCTCGTAAACATAAATATTTGCATTTATTTCATCAAGTTTATTTTCTAATTTGTTTTCTTCTATTTTATAATGTCCATATTGTAAAGTATTAATTTTATTGTTTTGTATAACGAGCTTTGTATCTTTGTGACTGAGAACAACTTTTTTACATTTAACTGTTGATAAAAGATGATTTTTAGATCTAATCATTGACATAGATCCTACCACTTCCTTTTCCGAAAACAAACATTTTTTAAAACTATTAAAAGTTAATTGATCAATGGCACTTCTTTTAACTCCCTTTGATTTTTTCACTGTTTTTTTCAGAGATGTCATTAATATTAGATGACTTAAAGGCATATATTTTTGATCTTAAACCAACAAATTCAGTCATTGGTCTTCCATTGAGTTCATCTTTAAAAAATCCCAACCTCTTTTTATTAGCTTTAGGGAAATTATAGAGATTTAATAATTCATCAGAATAGTCTGATGTATCAAACTTCATCTCAATATCATTCTGAATATCTTTATAAAAATCTTCAATATTAATTGTGTATATAAAAGAATCTGTATCCATATAATTTAATTGCACATTTTCATTATATTTAGGTTTTATGTAATTATAATGAAAATCATACATTTTCCATTTTGATAAATCTAATACAGCAAAACCTAAATATAATGGTTTATTGTATAACACATTTAACCTTTTCATTTGAAAAGCAAATGGAAGTTGGCCTTTGAAATAAGAGATCTAGCACAATGTCTTTTAGGACCAGGAGAGTCTAATGGTGAAGCACTTTCCCATTCTGTAATTAAGTTTACATCCACTCGTTTATCCACATTTTCCATGGTTTTTCCAAAGACAGCATTATTTAGAAGTTTAAAAAAATCTTTTTCAAATGCATTTTTTGCATTAGTTCTATGGAATGTATTCAAGTCAATATATGTTTTTAACCAAGGCTTCTGAAAGAAACGAAGACCTCTATGGATTTTTGTTAGAACTAAACCATTTTCTATACACTGTTGAAGATTTTTATAATGAATAATATATTTCTCTTTATCCCTTAAATCAGCAATTAATTTTTTAATTTTATCTGTTTTTGTTGGTATTTGATTATTACAACAAAATGGAAGATCATTGTGTTTATTATGTAATTTAAAAGGATATTTTAAATCTACCTCAAAAATGTATCCATATTCACTATCATCTCCAATCTCTGAAATATTAATAGTATCAAGTGATTCCCTTGAAACCCATTCAAAACCTCCATATGGTAAAGATTGTGACTTAGCCCAACCATATAAATTATTTGCATCCAAATAAATTAAATATGATGATTTTTGAGTACTATCAAAATTATCAACATATTTATTATTTGCTTTAGCATATCTACATGTGCATTGTACTAAGCCACCTCGAATACCACTTTGAATAAATTTATACTGATCTATATCAGTTAATAAATCTAATTCAATTTTAGTACATTTCAACATAGCTTCCCATGATAAACCTGGTGTTGTGAAAAAATGTGCTGGATCAAGTGAATATATTTTAATGCAAAGTTTTCGGAAGTTTTCAAAGACATCTGTCATCAATAAAACATCTGTTTTTAAATATAACTCTAAATAATCTTTTAAGTTCTCACATGAAAACTCATTCCAAACCTCTTGCGCATGTGTGTAATTTTCACTTGAACATTCATTCTCAGTTAAGGAACTATAGAAAGCTTCTCTAGGAGGTAATATACTTTCTTTTAATTTCTCAACTGAATCTAAATATTCATATGGAAATGCACCCTTTCTTCGCATAAGCTTAAACTGATTTTCATTTGGGAAAAATGAATTTGTGATTTGCATTTGTTCACTATCCAGGTTTGAAGCTAATGTGTCTAATGCAGAAGGCATAAAACGAAATGAGTCTAGAAAACGGATTTCAAAGTTTTCACCATTACTTAAAGTTATAATTTTAGATATTGAAATGTATTGCTCCTTATTTAATGGAATAAGCTTTATTTCACCAGGTATGAGAGCCAAATCTTTTACAAATAGATGACAATCATACCTGGTGAAATTGTGGAAGAAAACAGGAAAAAATTTTGGGACTTTATATTTTAAATTGCACTCATTATGTGCTGCACCCCTAAATTTTCCTGTGAAAACAGTGATCTCTAACTCTATCTAATAAAAGAGGAGTGTTACATATATGACAATTAAGACATTTTTTAAAATCTTCTTCTTTAACATCAGACATAATTATAGGTACATTTTTTGAAATATGATTTTCATATATAAGTGTTAAATTTTCTATAAGAGATAGGAGGAAATTCATTCCTGAGTTTAATCTAGTTTCTAAAACAAACTTATCTAAACTATTATCATGTGCACACTTTATATAGTATGCATATGAAATAGGCTTATGAATATTTACTATATTTAAATTTAATGTTTCATTGACATTAATTGGTTGAAGGATGCATTCAAAATCAGCGTATACTGTGAATGGTATCACTTCCTTTTGAAAATTCTTATATTTTAGAATTGCATCTCTTGGGTTTGGTAAACGTGAGACTTTTTTACCACAGACTTCAGAGTGTCGGTTGGCAGCCTCTTCACTCAACGAATAATTCAAACAAATTTGGCAAAACCATTTCTTTGACTTATCTCTCGAAACTTGAGAGGAAACCAAACTAAAATAAAGATTAAAAAAAACATATAAATATTTTGAAATTTAAAACAAAAAGACAAACAAAAAAAATATTAATAATACACAATACATATTAATAAAAATGATATTAATAAAAATGATATTATAAAACTACTCACTTTGATAGGTTTTTTATCCAAGTATAATGTGCTTTGCATCCTTCCTCTAATAACAACATATTTATAGTATTTTTCCTCACTTCAGGGGAATAAAATATGGGTCCAAAAATAGCTCCATCGTCGAATCCAAAAAGTGTTATGTTTATTTTTTTATTTTTTTGTATAAATTTATTAATGTCCGAGGGTTTAAGAGGAAATTCCAATCCACTGAAATTTAATGTGATCCCATTGACTCGAATGAGATCATCATTTATATTCACTTTATAACTTGTACACCTGCTTGCATTTTTATTAAGATTACTTAATGCAGCGATTAAGCTCCACTTAAAACAATATTCATCTCTCAGGTTTTTAACATTGTTTATCGCTTTTTTATTTTCTAAGCAAGAGGGTAGTCTGATATATGATGATCCTCTTAAAGGTGAATATTTATTTATATTCATTTCCAATCGATTCAGATGAATCAATGTCCATCCACTATCCCTTTCTTGGAATTCCTCCATCCTCACCAAAATTTTCTCCATGTGCTCCTTATATTCATTTTCAATATTGGAGTAGGCGGTGATTATTGTCATTTTATTTGAAATGACTTTATTTCCTCGCATTCGTTTTCTTCCTTCAAGAGCGCGTATTTTCCGAAAAGTTCAAAGTTAATTTTCACTGATGCATAACTCTCCAACAATGGATACAAGTGTGGAAGAAAAGCTTCTCCTGCTTCCTCCATAAATCACATCATTATTAGTATTTTCATATAGATACTGAATAATCCTTCCTTGGAATCCAGATCTAATTTTTTTAATTTTTGAATCCACTGGCTCGATGACATTTCTTTTGTGCTGCTCCGTCCGCAGATGATGGCTTCACGAAATGTTAGCTGGCAGGGTAATGTTGCACTTTTCGCAGTACTTATCCATTTTGATTTGTTTTGTTTTGTTTTGTTGTTTTTATACCCTTGCAGGGTATTATAATTTCAGTCAGAAGTTTGCAACGCAGTGAAGGAGGCACCTCCGACTATATAAAGTATATATATTCTTGATCAGGATCAACAGCCGAGTCGATCTAGCCATGTCCGTCTGTCCGTCTGTCCGTCTGTCCGTCTGTCCGTCTGTCCGTCTGTCCTTCTGTCCGTCTGTCCGTCTGTCCGTCTGTCCGTTTCTACGCAAACTAGTCTCTCAGTTTTGAAGCTATCTGAATGAAACTTTGTAGTTAGCCTTCTATATACTCTCACTCGTATATATGTCGGAACGGGCCGGATCGGACGACTATATCATATAGCTGCCATAGGAATGATCGGAATATTTTTACAAAAAAATTTTTAACTTTTTCAGTTTTCAATAGAATTGGATCAAATTTGAGATATAGCTATTTTACTATACTCTTCAATTTTGCATAAAATTTTATGAAAATCGGACTACTATATCATATAGCTCCCATAGGAACGATCGAGATATTAATACAATTAAATTTATAACCTTTTCAGTTTTCAACTGATTTTCATCAAATTTTAGGTATACGCATTTAATTTAAGTCTTAAATTTTGTGGTAAATTTCATGAAAATCGGACGACTATATCATATAGGTGCCATACAAACGATCGTTTGATGTGGAGGAAAAATGCAAATCAGTGAATGTAAAACTGCAAATATAATATGTATAGGTGAATGAAATGAAAGCAGGTATTACTTCATTGTTTTTTAACACAAAGATATATAATTTGTATTGTATGGTTTTTTATTCATAGAAGTTCTATCTGCAAGGGTATATAAACTTCGGCGTGCCGAAGTTAGCTTCCTTTCTTGTTTAAGTATTATTTTGCAATGTTATTCTTTTTCACAGGTTCGCACAATGATTTTATGTGATACACTCAACTCGGATAGTTTTATTTGATTTGTTTTGTTTTGTTGTTTTTTAAGTATTATTTTGCAATGTTATTCTTTTTCACAAGTTCGCACAATGATTTTATATTGTTCCACTCAATTCGATTTCACAGGTTCGCACGACGATTTTATGTGATACACTCAACTCGGATAGTTTTCTTAAACTGAACTACTTTCTACATTTCTCCTTAACACATAACTTTTTTGAACACTTGGCATGTAACCGTTTTTCCTTCATAATATAAATGTGTGAGAAAAAAAAAACGTATTTGACTAAATAAACGATCTCATTTGTTTTTGTGTATATTCTGTTAGGAACCACCACCACCACCACCACCACCCCCCTCCACTATAGAATTGAAACATTTAAGATTACCCTCCCCTTAACTTAATACAAGTTAGAAGCACCATACTTCAGATATTCACGCACACTTTCCCATCTAATTCTCGCTAATGCTCGCTAGAGGGGGAAGTTCTCGAAGTTCTCACAAGATCACTAAAGACAGGTTACACTAACAGATATCATCTACAACCCTAATTGAATCAACAAAACGGATACGCATAATAAAACAACTTCCCCCTCCTCCCCCTTCTACTACTCAACCTAAATATCGTTTTACAAATTCGTACGCATCACAAAACACCCCTCTCTCAAACTCCTACACTCCCTATTCGGCTAAAGATTACTCTAAACAACCACACATTTTTACGCATGAGAAAACACCCCTCACACACACACACCTTTGGAGTGAGAAAAAAACAAGACAAGACAAGACATGACAAAACACCTCACCCACTTTCACCATTTCTTTGGGGTGATCCTCACCCTCCCACACCCTTTCTAACTTAATTAAGTGACCTTTTTATGCTAATTAGGTCATTAAGACACCTGTGTGCAACCATACGTGACTTTTTAGGGTCACCCCCACACCCTTTCTAACTTAATTAAGTGACCTTTTTATGCTAATTAGGTCATTAAGACACCTGTGTGCAGCCATGCGTGACTAATTAGGGTCACCCACACCCCCTTTTTTGACATGATTTATTACCTAGTGAGCCAGGATCCGTATTATCTTACTACTGAAATGCTCCTTGATTAAACATTATATAAAATAGGTAAAAGTTTTTGTAATTGTTGCAGTCAGAGTTCAAACTTGAAACGAGGTAGTGGTATTATCAACAAAATAATGAACACACTTCCATTTGAAGCACATATTCCTGGTTATAATTTTTGTGGACCAGGCACAAAGCTAGAGAAACGATTAGCCCGAGGTGATCGTGGGATAAATCAATTGGATGAAGCTTGTAGAGTACATGATATTTCATATTCACGAAATAAGGATCTAGCTGATCGACATAAGGCTGATGCAGTATTAATAAATAAAGCGTGGGAACGTGTTGGATCAAAAGATAGTAGTATTGCAGAGAAAACAGCAGCATACTTCGTTACAAATATTATGAAAACAAAAAAGAAATTCGGCATGGGTATGAAGAAGAAGAAGGGAACAAAGAGAAAGTGTAAGAAGAGGAGGAGGAGATCAAAGGTAAAGAGTTTTTCAAATGTTATCCAAACAGGAATTCGGGCATTGAAAACTCAGAAACCACTAGATCTAATGAGTGCAATCAAGGTTGCACGTAAAGCAGTCAGTAAATCAATTGGTAGAAATAAAAAAAAATTAAGATTCCTCGTGTCATTAATGTACCGAAAATTGGTGGTTTTTTACGTATTGTACCCATTTTCACTGCACTAAGTGCATTAGGTAGTCTTGGCTCTGCTAGTGCAGCTATTGTTAAAACTATTAATAATGCAAATATGGGGAAAAAACAATTAGAAGAGAGTAAACGACATAATGCAAAAATGGAAAGTATTAAGGTGGGTGAAGGTATGTTTCTAAAACCTTATAGAAAAGGTTATGGATTATATCTCAATCCAGTTAGAGGAAATCCAAAAAACTGATTACTAAGCTACCTAAATAACCGCTTTCAAATTTTGAAATTTTGAATTTTGCTCAAAAGTATATTCCACAATTCACAGGTGTGATTATGAGAGACTTACTACCAAAATCTCCTTGGAGAAAAGAGTCAGGAATTTTAAACCTAGATGATAGTTCATCAAATGGAACACATTGGGTAGCTTACAACAAAAATAAAAATGTATACATTATTTTGATAGTTTTGAAATTTACAACACCCAAAAGAAGTTGTGAAATACTTGGGGAATAATATTAACTATAACTATGAGAGAAAACAAGCCTTTAATAGTACCAACTGTGGACACCTGTCCCTCCAATTCTTACTCTCTATCCCCCACTAACTTTTTCGTTATGGTCAAGTGATTTCTCTATGATTCTCTCTATGGTTCTTGAAACTCCCTCCCTATTTTACATGCTCTTAGCTGTTATGATTGGTCAATTCTAAATCAAGAATGCGATAGAAAAAGGAGGGTTAGTTTACCTTAAGGTATTAAAACTCAATCAAAAGTTATTTCAACTCACATTAAAAAAACCACCAGTAAACAGTCTCAACCTAAAAGTGTTAATCTAAATCATCTCGCACACGAAAAAAGAAAAGAAAAAACAATAACAAGAAAAACAGTTAAAACAACTAAAAACAACAACTACAACAGAGATAAAACAACTACAAACAACAGCTACAATAGCTACAATCAACAACAACAACAACAACAACAACAACAACAGCTACAATCAACAACAACAACAAGAAGAAACAGCTGAAAATGGTCAATCCGGAAATGATGAAGGTACTCAAGGATTTTAATGGTAACCTACCAAAACCTCTCTTAACAAAGACGAAGATGGAATCGGATGTGCGCTACCCTATTCAACGAGCTCAACGTAAAAAAACCAGCTTTGGAATGGCCCTCGCTCTTGAACTTGAAGAGTATATGCTGTACTTACCGACACGATACTCGACTTTAGATGATTCGACCATTGAATATATAAAAGATAATATGTTTTGTATTATTAAAAGGAATGATAACAACCTCTATTTAGAATTAAATAAAGCTTAAAATGTATTCATTTTTAATATTATTAATGTACTTATTTTCTTAAATAAAAATAAAATTTCATTAAACTCAAAACACTTTGTTATAAATATTTAGATTATACTACATTTTCCCCCAGTAGCACATGAGTATCAGAGAAAACTACAACAATGAAGCGAAATCTTTTAGAACAGTTGACGAAAAGTAGGAATTCATTAAAAAGAAAATTTGATGAATTGAAGCAAATAAAAAATGAGAACGTATCAAATTTGGAGGAAACATTTAAACCCATTACAGAACCTTTACATGAATTACTAAATGAAAATAAAAAATTAAATAAGGAAAAAAGTATATTAATAATACACACAATGTTAAGACTGAGTTCAAGAAAGAGAAAATAAGAGTATCTAAAAGTAATAAAAGGGTACAGGAGAGAGTAATTGAAAGTGATAGTGAGAGTGATGCTTACTCAGAACACTCTCATATAGATGAATCTGACATTTCTCATCTATCTCATATAGATGAATCTGACATTTTAAAACAGTCTCATATAGATGATTTAAATGAAAGTGTATATGAAGAAACCGGGGTGAAGTATAATATCAACATTAACCAGTTAAAACAAGAAAAGATTTTAGATAATAGTTATGGACCAAGAGAAGAAAATAATATTTTAATGTTGGGTAATAGTACACTTAAAATTTAAAAAAATGTAATGAAATTAGGAAGTGGAAATTTATGGACTCTATCAACTGGTTTATACTCTTTAATTTTTCATAACAGTCCTAAGGATTATACTAAGAATGATTTAGAATCATATAGAAACATTTTAATTGAAACAAGTGCTCACAAAAGAAACTATCAACCAGATGGTCAAATAAAAGGAAATCGTTCTAAAAAATATTCTTCAATTATAAAACCATTAATATCGTCGTCTTCAGTAAATGAAGAATATACTGGTTCTGGGTATATGAGACTACAAAAATTACCACCAAATTATGTATATTGGGATAATGTTAATGAACTTGTTGAAAGATTGCAACTCTTAATGGCATCAAGAGCTGCTGGTAATAATAACCATACTAATGAAATTATTTCAATAATAGAAGAATTGCGTGAAGAAAAAATAATATATTAAAAAAATGGAAAACATTTTCTCATTTTGTTTAAAAGTAAAGTGTCTATTGACAAGTTTGGTCACTTTTCAAATAATAGAGATTATTCCTCTCTTTTCAAAAGGGAAGTTGAGAGTCTTACAGGTTTAAATCTAGATACTGATGGTCACATAAATGTTCAGAAAAAAAGAATTAAAAACTCTTCAAAACCAATAAATGGAAATGATTTGGCTATTAAATTTTATGTAGATGAGAAAATTAAAGAAGCGAAATCACAACAAATGGAAACTATAACTAAATCATTTCAACTAAGACATAAAAGAGTATCAGAGTTGGAAAGTAAAGTAATAAAAATGGTAACTCAAATGGAATATATACATAATACATTAAAAGAGCTTCTTAATAAATTGGAAAATCTTAACAATTTCATAAACCGAAATTTAAAAATACCCGCACCAATCATTCGCTCTGATCAGATGGAAATAGATGGAACGATACTTCAAAGTAGTCCATTTTCACGTCGTAAAAACAGAGAAGAGGTCTTAACAATTAATGTGGATCATACATAAATATACCGTTCTTTCATTATTTATTTTATAATTAAAATGACAGTTGATAAGTTTGGTTGTTTTTTAAATGAGAAAGAGTACTCAAGAGATATAAAAAAAAAATATTCAGAGGAAACGATTCAAAAATACCCTACCCCTCATTCATGAAAATGATATTGCAACAAAATTTTATGTTGATGATGAAATAAGTAAACTAGTACAGAATACATCTAATGAAATTTCTAAACAACCACAGAAACAAGAAATCTTTAGATCAAGGCCTCGAATCAATAATATTGAGGGAAAAGTGGGTGAAATTTCTAAAAAATTGGAATTTCTCTTGAAAACTATTAATAAGATAGTAGAGGATATAAATGAAATAGAAAGTAACATTTTCAATTATATCATTGCACCGACCGCAGTTTTAATAAGTGAAACTGAATCTTTAGAGAAGAAACCATTTGTACCAAATAAAATAAAGTCAAGAGTAAACGAAATATTGTAAATGAGTTACATCGACCATCATTCAAGAATTTTCCAAGACGTAGAGTTATAGTAAAGGGTATTAATGATTTATGGCATGCTGATTTGGTTGAAATGGGGGAATATGCATCTTCGAATAAAGGGTTTAGGTATCTATTAACAGTAATCGATACCTTTTCTAAATATGGATGGGGTGAAGCAATAAAATCAAAAAATGCAGAAGAAGTTACAAGAGCTATGGAAAAAATAATAAAATCTGGCCGTGGAGTACCAAAGAATTTACAAACAGATAATGGAAATGAATTCTATAATAAACAATTTAGAGATTTAATGAAACGATATGAAATTAATCATTACTCAACATTTAGTACTCTTAAAGCATCTATTGTAGAACGTTTTAATAGAACACTAAAAGAACTTATGTGGCGTGAGTTCAGTTTTAATGGAAAATACGCATGGCTTCAAATATACAAAGAATTGATTAATAATTATAACAATAGGAAGCATAGAACAATTAAAACGAAACCCATTGATGTTAATGTTAAAAATGAAAAACAGATTTTGATGAGATCATACAATCATCTAAAAATATTCACAAATGGAGAGTTTAAAGAGGGGGATCATGTACGAATAAGTAAATATAAGCATGTCTCTGAAAAAGGTTATACTCCAAACTGGACAACGGAAATTTTTCGAATTCGGAAAGTACAAAATACATCACCCACCACATATTTACTTGAAGACTTGAAGGGTGATCCAATTCAAGGGGGCTTCTATAAACAAGAAATTAAAAAAACAAAATTCCCTAATACTTATCTTGTTGAAAAGATTCTGAAACAAAAAGGTGATTATGTGCTTGTGCGTTGGCTAGGCTTTTCAAAAAGTTTTCAGTTTTCGTCTATTCGTTCATGTCAGTCAATTGCTGATCGTTTATTCGTTTGTGTGTGTGTGCATTCGTTCATTTATCAAAAACAAAAAAAAAAAAAATATATATGTCGTTTTTGATATTTTTTTTAATTTCACTAATGAATCCCCTTGTGAAAATGTTACCGGTGCCCAGTGAAATGACGATTATCGAAAACCAATTCAAACAATTCAATTGGACTATTCATCAGTATGCCGAAATTGAAAAAAAAATAATAAAAATTGATTTGAAATTCGAGATCTTGGAAGATAGCCATATTTTTATGGATCTTATAAATAAGACTAATGATGATGATGATAGTGAAAAAAATTTAAAAAGTGAAGTCGGTATAAAAATAATTAATACTAATAATAGTATTACTGAAATCTCATCAACTGCAAGCACAGTTGAAGAAAAAATAAAAACAACAACAACAACTACTACACCTACAACATCATCATCATCAATATCAAACCCACATACTTTGATAAGTAGTGTGAAGGAGGAGGAGGAAGAAGAAGAATCAAGTACCCCAACATCTACAACAACATCTACAACAACATCTGCAACTACAGCAACATCTGCAACAACAACAACAACAAACCCACCCAATATTTTTGATATTATTATTACTAAAGATACAAATGTTGAGAAAATAGAAAAAAAAGCATAGGAGCTGAAAAATCTCAAAAAATGGTTTTGGGTATCAATGATAGTGAGGCAGAATTTCAAAACGTAAGTCGAGTACCTAAAATAACTAATACATCTCAAGAAATAGTGTTGGGTATCAATGATAGTGATACCGATTTCGAAAGTGTAGGACGAGTTCCAATAAAAAGAAATGCAACTCAAAAATTAAAAAACACTACAAACATACATAACTCTGAAGTAGAATTTACAAAAAGAGCAATAATAGAGAATTTTAAAAACCAATTAATTGAGAATGAAAGGAAAATAGGGGGGCATCTGGATTTAGGAAGAAGGGGGTTAAATAGATTCTTCACCGTAACATATAAAAGTGCTACGGTAGGTGTTAAATGTCACTACAATAATATATATAGAAGATAACATGCTAAACGTAGGAAAACAAAACATATAACTACCCACCACCACCAACGAAAATCTAAACGAAATATTAATACCCCCCTAGCAACATTAAGAATAAATTGCTTTGAATTTGCTGAAGTTTTAACACATTCAGTAATACATGCAGAGAGACAGAAAGATAGGAAAGTGTATGAAAGAATTTCGAAAGATGCTAATCTTCTTTCTATACAAGATAGTAAACGGGAAGAGATTAATGACTTCAAAATAACTAATAGTGATAATATATTCTGATTGAGTAGGGAAATATGTTTGTTTTTGCAGAATTTAAATAAAGAAGTTGCTAATACTATTTCAAGTGGAGTACAAAAAGGTGAGTTGATTAAATATATATATATATCTAATATATAAAATTCTCGTGTCACAGGTTTCGTGCCCTTACTCCTCCGAAACGGCTTGACCGGTTTTGATGAAATTTTTTGTGCTTATCCGGTATCTATGAGAATAGGCCAACATCTATTTTTCATCCCCCTAAATGTTAGGGGTAGTCCACCCTTAGCGTTTCCAAGTGACCCTACTGCTGCGCCATCTACAGGCAGCCAGCTGAATCAAAGCATTTCCTGTCAAACATTCAAAACATATTGAAAGAAGAAACTTGAAAAGTTCTGAACCGTTTATGCCCAAATTTTTAGAGAACATGCGTTGAGGTTCCAGCTCGGTTATTGACTACTTTTGATGTTGATAGCTTATCTGCGGCTGCGAATATATCTATTTTTTTTAGCGTTTCCCCGTGCCCCTACTACTGCGCCCTCTACAAGCAAATCAAAGCATTTCCTGTCAAACATTAAAAACATATTGAAAGAAGAAATTGGAGATACAAATTTTATTTTTTGTTCAGGTTCAGTAAGAAACGAAGTCATGCCACCAAAAAAGTCGAGATTGGGTCGTTGTATTCGCAATACAGAAGCAAAAAGACGTAAGATTACGAATATGACTGACGAAGAACGGGCCTCCTTCCGAGAGACTGAGCGGCAGAGAGCAATGCAAATGCACATAGAGGAATCAGCAGAAAGACGAGCAGATAGGCTTGAGAGAAAACGATTGAGAGTTAGGCAGTCGCGTTCTGCAGCAATCGATTTGATTCACTCTCAAAATAATGATCGCGACAGGGCAAGGGTAACTGAAGCGCGTTTACAGCTTGCAGCAGATCAAACCCTGCAATACAATCGTCTTGCATTCAGATATAATCCAACTGTTGATTATAGCTCGAATCGCAATGTCGTTATTGGCCAGATGCATCAGGTCTGCATATACTCTCAGGCTCTCAAATTCAAAAACGAACCAAAAAAATTGTGTTGCGCTTCCGGGAAAGTGAAATTGCCTCAACTTGAAGCACCACCAGAGCCTCTGCACTCTCTATTCGCTGGATCTACTGCTGAATCGAAGCATTTCCTGTCGAACATTAGGAAATACAACTCTTGCTTTCAAATGACGTCATTTGGTGCGGAAATTATAACTGCGCAATTCATGCCAACTTTTAAAATCAAAGGACAAATCTATCATAAAGCCGGTTCCCTGCTTCCGTTCCAAGACAGCGAACACAAATTTCTTCAAATGTACTTCATTGGTGATGATGGAGATGAAGTAGATGCACGTTATGGAATCAATAAATCGCTGAAGAGGCCAATTATTTCGCAGCTACAGAATCTTTTTCACGAACGGAACAATTTGGTGCGTTTATTCAAAACAGCAATCGATATGATGCCTTCGGATACCCATAAAATTGTCATTCATGCAGACAAAACGCCTGCTGGAGAACATATCAGGAGATATAATGCTCCAACTATAGACGAAGTGGCAATTGTCATAGTCGGGGATCAGTTTCAACCTCGAGATATTGTTCTCCATCGACGAAACGATCGATTGGTAAACGTCGCAGAAACTCACCGTTGTTACGATGCTTTGCAGTATCCACTAATCTTCTGGGATGGTGCCGATGGATACCATTTCAATGTGACTTATTTCTTATGCGTTCAACCACAATATGCCACAGAGAAACGTGGCAGTCCATTTGGAGAATGGTCAACGTGTCTATTTCACAGAAAAAAATGTGCAAGAAAGAGTCCTGAATCGGCCAGCGACAACTCTGACTGCCTTCTTCACCTTATGCCAGGAAGATGATTTTGCCAGAACCTTGATGTATTCAGAAGTGCCCTCTTAACCATAATATGCCCGTGCGAAGCCGGGACGGGCCGGCTAGTATATATATATATATATATATATATATATATATATATATATATATATACTAATAATATTTATATTTTCAGAATTTCAAAACCTTAATAAAAAAGAGGCTAAAGACAACACTCTGGTTTTGTATGATGAGCATGATAACGATGATGATGATGATGATGATGATGATGATGACCACGATGTGAACATTTTCGATGAGGATAATCCAGAGCCATGCATCACAAGATCACCTAGTGAGGATGAAACTATTCTTGTTGAAGGTGGAATAAATAATTATGTACAAACTATACCCTTTAATTTAGATAAGGATAATGATGAAAACTTAAAATCAATTCCTTTAAGTAATGATGATGATAAAATCTATATATTAGAGGGTGGTATAAATAGTTATGTACAAACTATACCACTAAATATAGAAGAAAGTAAGCAAATTGAATGTAATTCAAAGAAAACATTTTAATTGTTCTATAAAATAAGAATTTTATAATGCTGTTTTGATTCGAAATATTTGGTTTATACATTACCTTAAATTAACCTTTTAAATAAAAAAAAACCCTTGTTTGTTCTATAAAATGAGAATTTTATAATGCTGTTTTGATTCGAAATATTTGGTTTATATATTACCTTAATTTAACCTTTTAAATAAAAAAACCGTTGTTTGTTCTTTAAATTTATAATTTCATTGTTTTATTTATAATTATAGATTACATTTCTTCTTCTTTTTCACAATTTAGTAAATTTAATTCTAATTCTGTATTAAACATTTCAAATGTACAATCATCAATATTTTTACCTACCTACCTGGGCCGCCAGCCGATAGGGTGCACAGGGGGATAAACGGATGACTGCGTCATCTGCCGTAACTGTGTACACCATCGGTAGTGCGACTATACTCTCCAAGCGAGGGCGGCTGGAAGCAGGTCCCCAGTCGAGGCTCGACCGGGGATGCTGACCAATTGTAGTCGGGCGGACCTAGGCAGTCTTTAATTAGCCTCCCCTCAAGTCAGGTGTGTGATGCGACCCGTGCACACTGACTTTCAGGTTCGCAGCTGAGGGGTTAAGCCAGCTGTGTCTGCACGGAGCCTTCCCAGGGCCGGGCAACCCTGGGTCGTAAGTGGCCTTGCCGCAGTTTTGGGGCGAAGCTGCGGTCGACCTTCTTCAAGCCCCAAACCCCCTCTGGCCCGCTGCGCTTGCCAGGTCGAGCAAAGCGGGCGTTTATGAAATGAAAATGACTACAAAAAACCGAGCTTCGGAACTCCCGGGAGAGGATAAACCCCAAACAATGTCAACGAAGGACGAGAAGGAGATGCAGAGGCCGAGACTGGTCGCTGCATCTCACATTGCATCGGAGACCGACGGAGACGAGTCGCAATCCGAGGGGAGAGCGAGTAGCACTCCCCAATCGAAACACACAGGTGGGGCTCAGCTGAGCACCACCTCAGAAATAGCAAAAATGTCTCACCATCAGAGACGAGCGAGGGTCAACAGAGCCCGCTTCGTTCTTGGCAAGATAGCCAAGAATGAGGCTGAGGGCAAAACGGACCCTCGGGATGCCGAGGACAAGGCCAAATTCCTTGCGGAGATCGCGGAATTTGAGCAATACAAAGCGGCAAACCCGGCGGCGTTCCAGCCCTCGAAGGCAAAGCGAATTCGCTCACAGGAAGTGAGCGAAAGCGCGCCTAAGAGAGCGAAGGACCCACAGGGTAAGCCGCGAGCGACAAACTTTGTCAGCCAGGCAAAGAAGTTTAGCGAGGTGGCCAGAGACAGTCTGGCTATGGCACTGGTGGACGAGCTCCATGACGACGGTCGCCTGCTGTCGGAGAAGTGGGAGGAGATCGAGGCCAAGTTGGCCGACATGGTGACCGACAGGTTGGTCAGCATGCCGACCGGCCCCATCCCCTCCTTCGACTCCTCAGACGTGGTCAGAGGGCACCGGGTCATCAGGTGCGACGACGGGTTCTCCCGAAGCTTCCTGGCGGAGTGTGTGGCAAAGATTAGCGACACATGGGCTGGCCTTAAGATTAGGCTAGTCCACGCCAGGGAGATCCCAAGGAGACCCAGAGCTCGCATCTGGTTACCTAAGGGCCAAACTGAC
The DNA here is from genome assembly GCF_035046125.1 of Drosophila serrata. Classification (NCBI taxonomy): domain Eukaryota; kingdom Metazoa; phylum Arthropoda; class Insecta; order Diptera; family Drosophilidae; genus Drosophila; species Drosophila serrata. The sequence continues at coordinate 562,228 of NW_028257026.1, forward strand.
CATGCAAGGGTGATCGCCTGTCTGAAGGCCCAGAACCCAGATATCCATACAGAGGACTGGACCATCCTCAGGGCAGAGCAGGTGATGAAGGCGAGCCAGCCTTTCCTCCTGCTGATTAACCAGCAATGTCTGCCCCAGCTGGAGGCGAACGACCACAAGGTCCGGTACGGCATAAGGAAGGCCAAGATTAAGGTCTTCTTGGCCGAGCCGGACGAGATTCTGGAGGAAGTCGATGACACCAACAATTTGTTGGACGACATGGTCATCGACGACAAATCTCCGGACGCCACCCCCACTAACATCGATGTCGAGAATCGTGCAGATTAACCTGAAGCGCAGCTCGCACGCTTCAGCTAATCTCACGATCCTTCTAAGGGAGAGGGATATCGACATCGGTCTGATACAGGAGCCTTGGACCAGGGACGGGCAAGTCGCTGGACTGAGAATCCAAGGATACACACTACTGTGCACAAACTCGGATGGTAGGTCGAGGGCTTGCATTGTAATCAAGAATCATTTTAACGCTTTTCTCTGTCCCAATCTCAGCACACCTGACCTAGCAGTGGCCAGATTCGTGGCGGAGGATGGGAGCGGAGTCACTCTATCATCAGTGTATATGGCCCATGACGAGCCGGCCCCGCCTGAGCCGGTAGTCAAGCTGCTGCAATGGGCGGAAGTGACGAAGACGACCCTGGTGCTCTGGTGTGATGCGAACGCGAGGCACACGCTCTGGGGTAGTTCGGAGACTAACGAAAGAGGTGAGTCACTCTTTGACAATATTATATGTAGAAATGTAACGATATGCAATAAGGGTAATACCCCCACCTTTATCTTTCCGAGCACGGAAAACTTTCAAGGTTGGGAAGAGGTGCTAGACCTCACATTACTTATAGAACAAAATAAATACAGGGTCGAGAACTGGAGGGAAAGATAACATTGCAGAACGAGTTAGGAAGGCAAGCATTGCATTCTACTCCTGCAGGAAAATGTTTGGGAACAAATGGGGACTGCACCCTAAGATAATTCTATGGCTCTACACTGCAGTGGTACGGCCAATTCTAACATACGGAGCTCTAGTATGGTGGCCGGCACTAACTAGGGCTTACAACAGAACGAAGCTGACACGGATACAACGGGCAGCGAGTGCGGGAGCAGTGGGTGCAATGCGCTCATGCCCCGCGGCTGCTCTCAACGCTATCCTAGATATAATGCCGATAGAGCTGTTCGTGAAGGACACTGCGGCACAGAGCGCAGTAAGACTGAAGGCGAGCAATTGCTGGAGGGACTACGGCGCCGGGCACGGAAAGATCCTTGCAAACAGCGGCATTAACACAGACGTTAAGACCGACTATATGATCGCGGAAATGAATTTCGGGAACGCATTCTCGACATCATACCCATCAAGGGACGACTGGAGTAGGGGCAGAGTAGTAGTGGAGAACGAGGTGTCCCTCTACACCGATGGCTCAAAAATGAGCTGCGGCGTAGGGGCTGGGATCTTCGCTGAAAACTGGGGAATTGAAAAGGCTTTCAATCTCTCTAACTCAGCGACGGTCTTTCAGGCTGAGTTACTAGCCATAAGGGAAGCAGTCGAACTTTCCTTAAGGCAGGAACTCAGGGGCAAAAGAGTTCGAATCTACTCGGATAGCCAAGCGGCTATAAAATCCCTATCTGCAGTAAAAACAAATTCAAGACTAGTGGCAGAATGCAAGAAGGCCCTTAATAGACTTGCCGACAAAAACACGGTACAAGTGACATGGGTACCGGGACACAACGAGATCCCAGGTAATGAGAAGGCAGACGAACTAGCCCGTGCAGGCTCGGCGGGGCTAAGCTCTGACTTCGAGTTACCGATCTCCCTAAACGCGATCCAGACAAGGATCCATGACCACTTTAGACAGATAGCCAGTAAAGAATGGCAAAGGAAGAGCGATCACAGAAGGTCAAGGGAATGTTGGCCGAGGTACGATAGGAAGCGAACCAGGGAACTGCTATCCAACAGCAAGCGGGATATCAGTAGGTTCACGGCACTCACCACGGGACATTGGGCGATCGGTTCGCATGCAATGAAGATGGGACTGCCATACAACGCAATCTGTAGAAGCTGTAAGCAACCTACAGAGCAAGAGACACAGGAACATCTGCTCTGCTTCTGCCCAGCGCTAAACCACATCAGGTTTCGCCACTTCGGTGCCTACCAGATGGAGTCACTGAGAAGCATAGGAAAGCTGAAAGTTTCAGCGATCCTAGGCTTCCTTGCTGACTCAGGATGGTACTGATAGTGAATAACAACAAGAAGAACAGAGGGTGTGGAACAAAAAGGAGCTTAGCTCTAATTGGAGGCCCCAGCAGTGGGCCTCACCACTGAAACCTACCTACCTACCTACCACTTCCTTTTCCGAAAACAAACATTTTCTAAAACTATTAAAAGTTAATTGATCAATGGCACTTCTTTTAACTCCCTTTGATTTTTTCACTGTTTTTTCAGAGATGCCATTAATATTAGATGACTTAAAGGCATACATTTTTGATCTTAAACCAACAAATTCAGTCATTGGTCTTCCATTGAGTTCATCTTTAAAAAATCCCAACCTCTTTTTATTAGCTTTAGGGAAATTATAGAGATTTAATAATTCATCAGAATAGTCTGATGTATCAAACTTCATCTCAATATCATTCTGAATATCTTTATAAAAATCTTCAATATTAATTGTGTATATAAAAGAATCTGTATCCATATAATTTAATTGCACATTTTCATTATATTTAGGTTTTATGTAATTATAATGAAAATCATACATTTTCCATTTTGATAAATCTAATACAGCAAAACCTAAATATAATGGTTTATTGTATAACACATTTAACCTTTTCATTTGAAAAGCAAATGGAAGTTGGCCTTTGAAATAAGAGATCTAGCACAATGTCTTTTAGGACCAGGAGAGTCTAATGGTGAAGCACTTTCCCATTCTGTAATTAAGTTTACATCCACTCGTTTATCCACATTTTCCATGGTTTTTCCAAAGACAGCATTATTTAGAAGTTTAAAAAAATCTTTTTCAAATGCATTTTTTGCATTAGTTCTATGGAATGTATTCAAGTCAATATATGTTTTTAACCAAGGCTTCTGAAAGAAACGAAGACCTCTATGGATTTTTGTTAGAATTAAACCATTTTCTATACACTGTTGAAGATTTTTATAATGAATAATATATTTCTCTTTATCCCTTAAATCAACAATTAATTTTTTAATTTTATCTGTTTTTGTTGGTATTTGATTATTACAACAAAATGGAAGATCATTGTGTTTATTATGTAATTTAAAAGGATATTTTAAATCTACCTCAAAAATGTATCCATATTCACTATCATCTCCAATCTCTGAAATATTAATAGTTTTAAGTGATTCCCTTAAAACCCATTCAAAACCTCCATATGGTAAAGATTGTGACTTAGCCCAACCATATAAATTATTTGCATCCAAATAAATTAAATATGATGATTTTTGAGTACTATCAAAATTATCAACATATTTATTATTTGCTTTAGCATATCTACATGTGCATTGTACTAAGCCACCTCGAATACCACTTTGAATAAATTTATACTGATCTATATCAGTTAATAAATCTAATTCAATTTTAGTACATTTCAACATAGCTTCCCATGATAAACCTGGTGTTGTGAAAAAATGTGCTGGATCAAGTGAATAAATTGTAATGCAAAGTTTTCGGAAGTTTTCAAAAACATCTGTCATCAATAAAACATCTGTTTTTAAATATAACTCTAAATAATCTTTTAAGTTCTCACATGAAAACTCATTCCAAACCTCTTGCGCATGTGTGTAATTTTCACTTGAACATTCATTCTCAGTTAAGGAACTATAGAAAGCTTCTCTAGGAGGTAATATACTTTCTTTTAATTTCTCAACTGAATCTAAATATTCATATGGAAATGCACCCTTTCTTCGCATAAGCTTAAACTGATTTTCATTTGGGAAAAATGAATTTGTGATTTGCATTTGTTCACTATCCAGGTTTGAAGCTAATGCGTCTAATGCAGAAGGCATAAAACGAAATGAGTCTAGAAAACGGATTTCAAAGTTTTCACCATTACTTAAAGTTATAATTTTAGATATTGAAATGTATTGCTCCTTATTTAATGGAATAACCTTTATTTCACCAGGTATGAGAGCCAAATCTTTTACAAATAGATGACAATCATACCTGGTGAAATTGTGGAAGAAAACAGGAAAAAATTTTGGAACTTTATATTTTAAATTGCACTCATTATGTGCTGCACCTCTAAATTTTCCTGTGAAGTGACAGTGATCTCTAACTCTATTTAATAAAAGAGGAGTGTTACATATATGACAATTAAGACATTTTTTAAAATCTTCTTCTTCAACATCAGACATAACTATAGGTACATTTTTTGAAATATGATTTTCATATATAAGTGTTAAATTTTCTATAAGAGATAGGAGGAAATTCATTCCTGAGTTTAATTTAGTTTCTAAAACAAACTTATCTAAACTATTATCATGTGCACACTTTATATAGTATGCATATGAAATAGGCTTATGAAAATTTACTATATTTAAATTTAATGTTTCATTGACATTAATTGGTTGAAGGATGCATTCAAAATCAGCGTATACTGTGAATGGTATCATCACTTCCTTTTGAAAATTCTTATATTTTAAAATTGCATCCCTTGGGTTTGGTAAACGTGAAACTTTTTTACCACAGACTTCAGGGTGTCGGTTGGCAGCCTCTTCACTCAACGAATAATTCAAACAAATTTGGCAAAACCATTTCTTTGACTTATCTCTCGAAACTTGAGAGGAAACCAAACTAAAATTAAGATAAAAAAAAAAGTATATAAATATTTTGAAATTTAAAACAAAAAGACAAACAAAAAAAATATTAATAATACATAATACATATTAATAAAAATGATATTATAAAACTACTCACTTTGATAGGTTTTTTATCCAAGTATAATGTGCTTTGCATCCTTCCTCTAATAACAACATATTTATAGTATTTTTCCTCACTTCAGGGGAATAAAATATGGGTCCAAAAATAGCTCCATCGTCGAATCCAAAAAGTGTTATGTTTATTTCTTTATTTATTTGTATAAATTTATTAATGTCCGAGGGTTTAAGTGGAAATTCCAATCCACTGAAATTTAATGTGATCCCATTGACTCGAATGAGATCATCATTTATATTCACTTTATAACTTGTACACCTGCTTGCATTTTTATTAAGATTACTTAATGCAGCGATTAAGCTCCACTTAAAACAATATTCATCTCTCAGGTTTTTAACATTGTTTATCGCTTTTTTATTTTCTAAGCAAGAGGGTAGTCTGATATATGATGATCCTCTTAAAGGTGAATATTTATTTATATTCATTTCCAATCGATTCAGATGAATCAATGTCCATCCACTATCCCTTTCTTGGAATTCCTCCATCCTCACCAAAATTTTCTCCATGTGCTCCTTATATTCATTTTCAATATTGGAGTAGGCGGTGATTATTGTCATTTTACTTTGAAATGACTTTATTTCCTCGCATTCCTTTTCTTCCTTCAAGAGCGCGTATTTTCCGAAAAGTTCAAAGTTAATTTTCACTGATGCATAACTCTCCAACAATGGATACAAGTGTGGAAGAAGAGCTTCTCCTGCTTCCTCCATAAATCGAGTTGGATAAATCACATCATTATTAGTATTTTCATATAGATACTGAATAATCCTTCCTTGGAATCCAGATCTAATTTTTTTAATTCTTGAATCCACTGGCTCGATTACATTTCTTTTGTGCTGCTCCGTCCGCAGATGATGGCTCCACGAAATGTTAGCTGGCAGGGTAATGTTGCACTTTTCGCAGTACTTATCCATTTTGATTTGTTTTGTTGTTTTTTAAGTATTATTTTGCAATGTTATTCTTTTTCACAGGTTCGCACAATGATTTTATGTGATACACTCAACTCGGATAGTTTTATTTGATTTGTTTTGTTTTGTTGTTTTTTAAGTATTATTTTGCAATGTTATTCTTTTTCACAAGTTCGCACAATGATTTTATATTGTTCCACTCAATTCGATTTCACAGGTTCGCACGACGATTTTATGTGATACACTCAACTCGGATAGTTTTCTTAAACTGAACTACTTTCTACATTTCTCCTTAACACATAACTTTTTTGAACACTTGGAAAGTAACCGTTTTCCCTTCATAATATAAATGTGTGAGAAAAAAAAAATGTTTGAATATGATTAAATAAAAACGTATTTGACTAAATAAACGATCTCATTTGTTTTTGTGTATATTCTGTTAGGAACCACATATCGTTTTACAAATTCGTACGCATCACAAAACACCCCTCTCTCACACTCCTACACTCTCTATTCGGCTAAAGATCACTCAAAACAACCACACATTTTTACGCATGAGAAAACACCCCTCACACACACACCTTTGGAGTGAGAAAAAAACAAGACAAGACAAGACATGACAAAACACCTCACCCACTTTCACCATTTCTTTGGGGTGATCCTCACCCTCCCACACCCTTTCTAACTTAATTAAGTGACCTTTTTATGCTAATTAGGTCATTAAGACACCTGTGTGCAGCCATGCGTGACTAATTAGGGTCACCCCCACCCCCTTTTTTGACATGATTTATTACCTAGTGAGCCAGGATCCGTATTATCTTACTACTGAAATGCTCCTTGATTAAACATTATATAAAATGGGTAAAAGTTTTTATAATTGTTGCAGTCAGAGTTCAAACTTGAAACGAGGTAGTGGTATTATCAACAAAATAATTAACACACTTCCATTTGAAGCACATATTCCTGGCTATAATTTTTGTGGACCAGGCACAAAGCTCGAGAAACGATTAGCCCGAGGTGATCGTGGGATAAATCAATTGGATGAAGCTTGTAGAGTACATGATATTGCATATTCACGAGATAAGGATCTAGCTGATCGACATAAGGCTGATGCAGTATTAATAAATAAAGCGTGGGAACGTGTAGGATCAAAAGATAGTAGTATTGCAGAGAAAACAGCAGCATACTTGGTTACAAATATTATGAAAACAAAAAAGAAATTCGGAATGGGTATGAAGAAGAAGAAGGGAACAAAGAGAAAGTGTAAGAAGAGGAGGAGGAGATCAAAGGTAAAGAGTTTTTCAAATGTTATCCAAACAGGAATTCGGGCATTGAAAACTCAGAAACCACTAGATCTAATGAGTGCAATCAAGGTTGCACGTAAAGCAGTCAGTAAATCAATTGGTAGAAATAAAAAAAAAATTAAGATTCCTCGTGTCATTAATGTGCCGAAAATTGGTGGTTTTTTACCTATTGTACCCATTTTCACTGCATTAAGCGCATTAGGTAGTCTTGGGTCTGCTAGTGCAGCTATTGTTAAAACTATTAATAATGCAAATATGGGGAAAAAACAATTAGAAGAGAGTAAACGACATAATGCAAAAATGGAAAGTATTAAGGTGGGTGAAGGTATGTTTCTAAAACCTTATAGAAAAGGTTATGGATTATATCTCAACCCATTTAGAGGAAATCCAAAAAACTGATTACTAAGCTACCTAAAAAACCGCTTTCAAATTTTGAAATTTTGAATTTTGCTCAAAAGTATATTCCACATTTCAGAGGTGTGTTTATGAGAGACTCACTACCAAAATCTCCTTGGAGAGAAGAGTCAGGAATTATAAACCTAGATGATAGTTCATCAAATGGAACACATTGGGTAGCTTACAACAAAAATAAAAAAAGTATACATTATTTTGATAGTTTTGGAAATTTACAACCCCCAAAAGAAGTTGTGAAATACTTGGGGAATAATATTAACTATAACTATGAGAGAAAACAAGCCTTTAATAGTACCAACTGTGGACACCTGTCCCTCCAATTCTTACTCTCTACCCCCCACTAACTTTTTCGTTATGGTCAAGTGATTTCTCTATGATTCTCTATGATTCTTTAAACTCCCTCCCTATTTTACATGCTCTTAGCTGTTATGATTGGTCAATTCTAAATCAAGAATGAGATAGAAAAAAAGGAGGGTTAGTTTACCTTAAGGTATAAAAACTCGATCAAAGTTATTTCAACTCACATTTAAAAAACCACCAGTAAACAGTCTCAACCTAAAATCATCTCGCAAACGAAAAACAAAAAAAAACAATAACAAGAAAAACAGTTAAAACAACTACAAACAACAACAACAACAACAACAGAGTTAAAACAACTAAAAACAACAACTACAACAGAGTTAAAACAACTACAAACAACAACAACAACAACAAAAACAACTACAAAGAACAGCTACAACAGCTACAATCAACAACAACAACAAGAAGAAACAGCTGAAAATGGTCAATCCGGAAATGATGAAGGTACTCAAGGATTTTAATGGTAACCTACCAAAACCTCTCTTGACAAAGACGAAGATGGAATCAGATGTGCGCTATCCTATTCAACGAGCTCAACGTAAAAAAACCAGCTTTGGAATGGCCCTCGCTCTTGAACTTGAAGAGTATATGCTGTACTTACCAACACGATACTCGACTTTAGATGATTCGACCATTGAATATATAAAAGATAATATGTTTTGTATTATTAAAAGGAATGATAATAACCTCTATTTAGAATTAAATAAAGCTTAAAATGTATTCATTTTTAATATTATTAATGTACTTATTTTCTTAAATAAAAATAAAATTTCATTAAACTCAAAACACTTTGTTATAAATATTTAGATTATACTACATTTTTCCCCAGTAGCACATGAGTATCAGAGAAAACTACAACAATGAAGCGAAATCTTTTAGAACAGTTGACGAAGAGTAGGAATTCATTAAAAAGAAAATTTGATGAATTGAAGCAAATAAAAAATGATAACGTATCAAATTTGGAGGAAACATTTAAACCCATTACAGAACCTTTACATGAATTACTAAATGAAAATAAAAAATTAAATAAGAATGTATATATTAATGATACACACAATGTTAAGACTGAGTTCAAGAAAGAGAAAATAAGAGTACCTAAAAGTAATAAAAGGGTACAGGAGAGAGTAATTGAAAGTGATAGTGAGAGTGAGAGTGATGCTTATGCTGATGCTCACTCAGAACACTCTCATATAGATGAATCTGACTTTTCTCATCCATCTCATATAGATGAATCTGACATTTTAAAACAGTCTCATATAGATGATTTAAATGAAAGTGTATATGAAGAAACCGGGGTGAAGTATAATATCAACATTAACCAGTTAAAACAAGAAAAGATTTTAGATAATAGTTATGGACCAAGAGAAGAAAATAATATTTTAATGTTGGGTAATAGTACACTTAAAATTGAAAAAAATGTAATGGAATTAGGAAGTGGAAATTTATGGACTCTATCAACTGGTTTATACTCTTTAATTTTTCATAACAGTCCAAAGGATTATACTAAGAATGATTTAGAATCATATAGAAACATTTTAATTGAAACAAGTGCTCACAAAAGAAACTATCAACCAGATGGCCAAATAAAAGGAAATCGTTCTAAAAAATATTCTTCAATTATTAAACCATTAATATCATCCTCATCGTCGTCTTCATCGTCATCGTTGTTATCGTCTTCAGTAAATGAAGAATATACTGGTTCTGGGTATATGAGACTACAAAAATTACCACCAAATTATGTATATTGGGATAATGTTAATGAACTTGTTGAAAGATTGCAACTCTTAATGGCATCAAGAGCTGCTGGTAATAATAACCATACTAATGAAATTCTTTCAATAATAGAAGAATTGCGTGAAGAAAAAATAATATATTAATAAAATGGAAAACATTTTCTGAATTTGTTTAATAGTAAAATGTCTATTGACAAGTTTGGTCACTTTTCAAATGATAGAGATTTTTCCTCTCTTTTCAAAAGGGAAGTTGAGAGTCTTACAGGTTTAAATCTAGACACTGATGGTCACATAAATGTTCAGAAAAAAAGAATTAAAAACTCTTCAAAGCCAATAAATGGAAATGATTTGGCTATTAAATTTTATGTAGATGAGAAAATTAACGAGGCGAAATCACAACAAATGGAAACTATAACTAAATCATTTCAACTAAGAAATAAAAGAGTATCAGAGTTGGAAAGTAAAGTAATAAAAATGGTAACTCAAATGGAATATATACATAATACATTAAAAGAGCTTCTTGATAAATTGGAAAATCTTAACAATTTCATAAACCGAAATTTAAAAATACCCACACCAATCATTCGTTCTGATCATATAGAAATAGATGGAACGATACTTCGAAGTAGTCCATTTTCACATCGTAAAAACAGAGAAGAGGTCTTAACAATTGATTTGGATCATACATAAATATACCGTTCTTTCATTATTTATTTTATAATTAAAATGTCAGTTGATAAGTTTGGTTGTTTTTTAAATGAGAAAGAGTACTCAAGAGATATAAAAAAAGGTGTAGAAAAATTCCAAAGTATACTAAATGATTATGATGGGCATTTAAATATTCAGAGGAAACGATTCAAAAATTCCCTAACCCCCATTCATGAAAATGATATTGCAACAAAATTTTATGTTGATGATGAAATAAGTAAACTAGTACAGAATACATCTAATGAAATTTCTAAACAACCACAGAAACAAGAAATCTTTAGATCAAGGCCTCGAATCAATAATATTGAGGGAAAAGTGGGTGAAATTTCTAAAAAATTGGAATTTCTCTTGAAAACTATTAATAAGATAGTAGAGGATATAAATGAAATAGAAAGTAACATTTTCAATTATATCATTGCACCGACTGCAGTTTTAAAAAGTGAAACTGAATCTTTAGAGAAGAAACCATTTGTACCAAATAAAATAAAGTCATGAGTAAACGAGATATTGTAAATGAGTTACATCGACCATCATTCAAGAATTTTCCAAGACGTAGAGTTATAGTAAAGGGTATTAATGATTTATGGCAGGCTGATTTGGTTGAAATGGGGGCATATGCATCTTCGAATAAAGGCTTTAGGTATCTATTAACAGTAATCGATACCTTTTCTAAATATGGATGGGGTGAAGCAATAAAATCAAAAAATGCAGAAGAAGTTACAAGAGCTATGGAAAAAATAATAAAATCTGGTCGTGGAGTACCAAAGAATTTACAAACAGATAATGGAAATGAATTCTATAATAAACAATTTAGAGATTTAATGAAACGATATGAAATTAATCATTACTCAACATTTAGTACTCTTAAAGCATCTATTGTAGAACGTTTTAATAGAACACTAAAAGAACTTATGTGGCGTGAGTTCAGTTTTAATGGAAAATACGCATGGCTTCAAATTTACAAAGAATTGATTAATAATTATAACAATAGGAAGCATAGAACAATTAAAATGAAACCCATTGATGTTAATGTTAAAAATGAAAAACAGATTTTAATGAGATCATACAATCATCTAAAAATATTCACAAATGGAGAGTTTAAAGAGGGGGATCATGTACGAATAAGTAAATATAAGCATGTCTTTGAGAAAGGTTATACTCCAAACTGGACAACGGAAATTTTTCGAATTCGGAAAGTACAAAATACATCACCCACCACATATTTACTTGAAGACTTGAAGGGTGATCCAATTCAAGGGGGCTTCTATAAACAAGAAATTAAAAAAACAAAATTCCCTAATACTTATCTTGTTGAAAAGATTCTGAAACAAAAAGGTGATTATGTGCTTGTGCGTTGGCTAGGCTTTTCAAAATCAGAAGATAGTTGGATTCACAAAAAAGAAATTCTATAAAAAAACAATCACGAAATAGTGTTGGGTATCAATGATAGTGATACCGATTTCGACAGTGTAGGACGAGTTCCAATAAAAAGAAATGCAACACAAAAATTAAAAAACATTACAAACATACATAACTCTGAAGTAGAATTTACAAAAAGAGCAATAATAGAGAATTTTAAAAACCAATTAATTGAGAATGAAAGGAAAATAGGGGGGCATCTCGATTTAGGAAGAAGAGGGTTAAATAGATTCTTCACCGTAACATATAAAAGTGCTACGGTAGGTGTTAAATGTCACTACAATAATATATATAGAAGATCACATGTTAAACGTAGGAATACAAAACATATAACTACCCACCACCACCACCATCAACGAAAATCTAAACGAAATATTAATATCCCACTAGCAACATTAAGAATAAATTGCTTTGAATTTGCTGAAGTTTTAACACATTCAGTAATACATGCAGAGAGACAGAAAGATAGGAAAGTGTATGAAAGAATTTCGAAAGATGCTAATCTTCTTTCTATACAAGATAGTAAACGGGAAGAGATAGAAGATGTAGAACCAGGATATCTTAGTGATGGTCCACAAATAAATGAAATAGATATCGAAACAGCAGAAAAAATTAATGGAATATATTTGAGAAAGAGAAATTTAGAATCTCAAATGCTAATTGAGTATTTAAATAAAAAAGAAAATGAGATTAGTACAGACAAAATTCTAATTAATGACATTAATGACTTCAAAATAACTAATAGTGATAATATATTCTGATTGAGTAGGGAAATATGTTTGTTTTTGCAGAATTTAAATAAAGAAGTTGCTAATACTATTTCAAGTGGAGTACAAAAAGGTGAGTTGATTAAATATATATATATATGTGTATATATATATACTAATAATATTTATATTTTCAGAATTTCAAAACCTTAATAAAAAAGAGGTTCTGGTTTTGTATGATGAGCATGATAACGATGATGGTGATGATGATGATAATGATGATGATGATGATGATGACCACGATGTGAATATTTTCGATGAGGATAATCCAGAGCCATGCATCACAAGATCACCTAGTGAGGATGAAACTATTCTTGTTGAAGGTGGAATAAATAATTATGTACAAACTATACCCTTTAATTTAGATAAGGATAATGATGAAAACTTAAAATCAATTCCTTTAAGTAATGATGATGATAAAATCTATATATTAGAGGGTGGTATAAATAGTTATGTACAAACTATACCACTAAATATAGAAGAAAGTAAGCAAATTGAATGTAATTCAAAGAAAACATTTTAATTGTTCTATAAAATAAGAATTTTATAATGCTGTTTTGATTCGAAATATTTGGTTTATACATTACCTTTAATTAACCTTTTAAATAAAAAACCGTTGTTTGTTCTATAAAATAAGAATTTTATAATGCTGTTTTGATTCGAAATATTTGGTTTATACATTACCTTTAATTAACCTTTTAAATAAAAAACCGTTGTTTGTTCTTTTAAATTTATAATTTCATTGTTTTATTTATAATTATAGATTACATTTCTTCTTCTTCTTTTTCACAATTTAGTAAATTTAATTCTAATTCTGTATAAAACATTTCAAATGTACAATCATCAATATTTTTCTTAAATTTTTCTATTTCAATATCTTGATTATTATTTCTATTAGGACAATTCTCCATTTCTTTTATTCTTTGCTCGTAAACATAAATATTTGCATTTATTTCATCAAGTTTATTTTCTAATTTGTTTTCTTCTATTTTATAATGTCCATATTGTAAAGTATTAATTTTATTGTTTTGAATAACGAGCTTTGTATCTTTATGACTGAGAACAACTTTTTTACATTTAACTGTTGATAAGAGATGATTTTTAGATCTAATCATTGACATAGATCCTACCACTTCCTCTTCCGAAAACAAACATTTTTTAAAACTATTAAAAGTTAATTGATCAATGGCACTTCTTTTAACTCCCTTTGATTTTTTCACTGTTTTTTCAGATCTGTCATTGATATTAGATGACTTAAAGGCATACATTTTTGATCTTAAACCAACAAATTCAGTCATTGGTCTTCCATTGAGTTCATCTTTAAAAAATCCCAACCTCTTTTTATTAGCTTTAGGGAAATTATAGAGATTTAATAATTCATCAGAATAATCAGATGTATCAAACTTCATCTCAATATCATTCTGAATATCTTTATAAAAATCTTCAGTATTAATTGTGTATATAAAAGAATCTGTATCCATATAATTTAATTGCACATTTTCATTATATTTAGGTTTTATGTAATTATAATGAAAATCATACATTTTCCATTTTGATAAATCTAATACAGCAAACCCTAAATATAATGGTTTGTCGTATAATACATTTAACCTTTTCATTTGAAAAGCAAAGAAGTTTTCCGAAAACTGTTTTACGCTATGGAAGTTGGACTTTGAAATAAGAGACCTAGCACAATGTCTCTTAGGACCAGAAGAGTCTAATGGTGAAGCACTTTCCCATTCTGTAATTAACTTCACATCTACTCGTTTATCCACATTTTCCATGGTTTTTCCAAAGACCGCATTATTGAGAAGTTTAAAGAAATCTTTTTCAAATGCATTTTTTGCATTAGTTCTATGAAATGTATTTAAGTCAATATATGTTTTTAACCAAGGCTTCTGAAAGAAACGAAGACCTCTATGGATTTTTGTTAAAATTAAACCATTTTCTATACACTGCTGAAGATTTTTATAATGAATAATATATTTCTCTTTATCCCTTAAATCAGCAATTAATTTTTTAATTTTATCTGTTTTTGTTGGTATTTGATTATTACAACAAAATGGAAGATCATTATGTTTATTATGTAATTTAAAAGGATATTTTAAATCTACCTCAAAAATGTATCCATATTCACTATCATCTCCAATCTCTGAAATATTAATAGTATCAAGTGATTCCCTTGAAACCCATTCAAAACCTCCATATGGTAAAGATTGTGACATAGCCCAACCATATAAATTATTTGCATCCAAATAAATTAAATATGATGATTTTTGAGTACTATCAAAATTATCAACATATTTATTATTTGCTTTAGCATATCTACATGTGCATTGTACTAAGCCACCTCGAATACCACTTTGAATAAATTTATACTGATCTATATCAGTTAATAAATCTAATTCAATTTTAGTACATTTCAACATAGCTTCCCATGATAAACCTGGTGTTGTGAAAAAATGTGCTGGATCAAGTGAATAAATTTTAATGCATAGTTTTCGAAAGTTTTCAAAGACATCTGTCATCAATAAAACATCTGTTTTCAAATACAGCTCTAAATAATCTTTCAAGTTCTCACATGAAAACTCATTCCAAACCTCTTGCGCGTGTGTGTAATTTTCACTTGAACATTCATTCTCAGTTAAGGAACTATAGAAAGCTTCTCTAGGAGGTAATATACTTTCTTTTAATTTCTCAACTGAATCTAAATATTCATATGGGAATACACCCTTTCTTCGCATAAGCCTGAACTGATTTTCATTTGAGAAAAATGATTTTGTGATTTGCATTTGTTCACTATCCAGGTTTGAAGCTAATGCGTCTAATGCAGAAGGCATAAAACGAAATGAGTCTAGAAAACGGATTTCAAAGTTTTCACCATTAGTTAAAGTTATAATTTTAGATATTGAAATGTATTGCTCCTTATTTAATGGAATAACCTTTATTTCACCAGGTATGAGAGCCAAATCTTTTACAAATAGATGACAATCATACCTGGTGAAATTGTGGAAGAAAACAGGAAAAAATTTCGGAACTTTATATTTTAAATTGCACTCATTATGTGCTGCACCTCTAAATTTTCCTGTGAAGTGACAGTGATCTCTAACTCTATCTAATAAAAGAGGAGTGTTACATATATGACAATTAAGACATTTTTTAAAATCTTCTTCTTCAACATCAGACATTATTATAGCTACATTTTTTGAAATATAATTTTCATATATAAGTGTTAAATTTTCTATAAGAGATAGGAGGAAATTCACCCCCGAGTTTAATTTAGTTTCTAAAACAAACTTATCTAAACTATTATCATGTGCACACTTTATATAGTATGCATATGAAATAGGCCTATGAATATTTACAATATTTAAATTTAATGTTTCTTTCGCATTAACGGGTTGAAGGATGCATTCAAAATCAGCGTATACCGCAAATGGTATCATCACTTCCTTTTGAATATTCTTATATTTAAGAATTGCATTTTTCGGGTGTGGTAAACGGGAAACTTTTTTACCGCAGACTTCAGAGTGTCGGTTGGCAGCCTCTTCACTCAATGAATAATTCAAGCAAATTTGACAAAACCATTTCTTTGACTTATCTCTCGAAACTTGAGAGGAAACCAAACTAAAATAAAGATAAAAAAAAAACAATTTTTTTTTTAAAATATGAAAACATATAAATATTTTGAATTTTTTTTTTTTAAATGTGAAAACATATAAATATTTTGAAATTTAAAACAAAAAGACAAACAAAAAAAAATTATAATAATACATAATACATATTAATAAAAATGATATTATAAAACTACTTACTTTGATAGGTTTTTTATCCAAGTATAATGTGCTTTGCATCCTTCCTCTAATAACAACATATTTATTGTATTTTTCCTCACTTCAGGGGAATAAAATATGGGTCCAAAAATAGCTCCATCGTCGAATCCAAAAAGTGTTATGTTTATTTCCTTATTTATTTGTATAAATTTATTAATGTCTGAGGGTTTAAGTGGGAATTCCAATCCACTGAAATTTAATGTGATCTCATTAACTCGAATGAGATCATCATTTATATTCACTTTATAACTTGTACACCTGCTTGCATTTTTATTAATATTACTTAATGCAGCGATTAAGCTCCACTTAAAACAATATTCATCTCTCAGGTTTTTAACGTTGATTATCGCTTTTTTATTTTCTAAGCAAGAGGGTAGTTTGATATATGATGATCCTCTTAAAGGTGAATATTTATTTATATTCATTTCCAATCGATTCAGATGAATCAATGTCCATCCACTATCCCTTTCTTGGAATTCCTCCATCCTCACCAAAATTTTCTCCATGTGCTCCTTATATTCATTTTCAATATTGGAGTAGGCGGTGATTATTGTCATTTTACTTTGAAATGACTTTATTTCCTCGCATTCTTTTTCTTCTTTCAGGAGTGCATATTTTCCGAAAAGTTCAAAGTTAATTTTCACTGATGCATAACTCTCCAATAATGGATATAAGTGTGGGAGAAAAGCTTCTCCTGCTTCCTCCATAAATCGAGTTGGATAAATCACATCATTATTAGTATTTTCATATAGATACTGAATAATCCTTCCTTGGAATCCAGATCTAATTTTTTTAATTCTTGAATCCACTGGCTCGATGACATTTCTTTTGTGCTGCTCCGTCCGCAGATGATGACTCCACGAAATGTTAGCTGGCAGGGTAATGTTGCACTTTTCGCAGTACTTATCCATTTTGATTTGTTTTGTTTTGTTTTGTTGTTTTTAAGTATTATTTTGCAATGTTATTCTTTTTCACAGGTTCGCACAATGATTTTATATGGTTCCACTCAACTCGAATAGTTTTATTTTGATTTGTTTTGTTTCTTTTTTTTTTTTTTTTAAATATTATTTTGCTATCTTATTCTTGCTCACAGGTTCGCACAATGATTTTATTTGGTTCCACTCAACCAATTATTTTCATAGGTTTTCACAATGATTTTATTTGATTCCACTCAACTTGATTTTATTTTGTTTTGTTTTTATTATGTATTTTTTTTGTGATTTAATTCAATATTATTTCACAGATTCGCACGACGATTTTACGTGATTCACACTCAATTCGATTTCACAGGTTCTCACAACGATTTTATGTGATTCAACTCAATTCGAATAGTTTTATTTTGATTTGTTTTGTTTCTTTTCATTTTATGTTTTTACATATTATTTTGCTATGTTATTCTTGCTCACAGGTTCGCACAAT
Source organism: Drosophila serrata (assembly GCF_035046125.1). NCBI lineage: Eukaryota > Metazoa > Arthropoda > Insecta > Diptera > Drosophilidae > Drosophila > Drosophila serrata. Next base: position 580,087 of record NW_028257026.1, read on the forward strand.
GATTTTATTTGGTTCCACTCAATTCGATTTCACAGGTTCGCACGACGATTTTATGTGATACACTCAACTCGGATAGTTTTCTTAAACTGAACTACTTTCTTCATTTCTCCTTAACACATAACTTTTTTGAACACTTGGAAAGTAACCGTTTTTCCTTCATAATATAAATGTGTGAGAAAAATAAAAACGTATTTGACTAAATAAACGATCTCATTTGTTTTTGTGTATATTCTGTTAGGAACCACCACCACAACCACCACCCCCCCTCCACTAAAGAATTGAAACATTTAAGATTACCCTCCCCTTAACTTAATACAAGTTAGAAGCACCATACTTCAGATATTCACGCACACTTTCCCATCTAATGCTCGCTAATGCTCGCTAAAGAGGGGGAAGTTCTCGAAGTTCTCACAAGATCACTGAAGACAGGTTACACTAACAGATATCATCTACAACCCTAATTGAATCAACAAAACGGACACGCATAATAAAACAACTTCCTCCTCCTCCTCTTCCTCCCCCTCCTACTACTCAACCTAAATATCGTTTTACAAATTCGTACGCATCACAAAACACCCCTCTCTCACACTCCTACACTCCCTATTCGGCTAAAGATCACTCTAAACAACCACACATTTTTACGCATGAGAAAACACCCCTCACACACACACACCTTTGGAGTGAGAAAAAAACAAGACAAGACAAGACATGACAAAACACCTCACCCACTTTCACCATTTCTTTGGGGTGATCCTCACCCTCCCACACCCTTTCTAACTTAATTAAGTGACCTTTTTATGCTAATTAGGTCATTAAGACACCTGTGTGCAACCATACGTGACTTTTTAGGGTCACCCCCACACCCTTTCTAACTTAATTAAGTGACCTTTTTATGCTAATTAGGTCATTAAGACACCTGTGTGCAGCCATGCGTGACTAATTAGGGTCACCCCCACACCCTTTCTAACTTAATTAAGTGACCTTTTTATGCTAATTAGGTCATTAAGACACCTGTGTGCAGCCATGCGTGACTAATTAGGGTCACCCCCACCCCCTTTTTTGACATGATTTATTACCTAGTGAGCCAGGATCCGTAT